>NC_069501.1:736662816-736962816 GCF_027579735.1 Bombina bombina | reverse complement strand
CATGCTTCAACAGAACCCAAAATATATAGGACCCAAACACACTTAAAGAGAGTGTTAGCCTTACTGGAATAAAATCAAAGAAATTTGGACTGAATAGAAACAAATAAATTTCAAAGAAGTCTTAACCTGCCCCTTGCCAGCCAAGCTGGAATACGGCACGTACATCGCAATATTAGGGAGCTGATTTTGAACTGAAAAATTTCCAATTATAAGCATGTTACTTGGGAAAGAATTCAGGAATTCGTTCCTTAATAAGAACAACCAAACTAGTATAAGCTTAAAGTTTTAGTCTTAGAACTCAATCTTGAGGCCCAGAGTAACAGTTAAGAATTGAATACAATTATAAAACAAATAATTGATTATCTTAGAACAAAAGAAATATGGATTTTTTTTTTTTAAATCACAAAATTCTTCTAGCTAAAATAGCTAAAGACATAGATTAACCCTCATTTGCGAAAATATTCAATAAAATGAAGACACAAATGAAATTATTAGCATGATAGACCAGTTAAAGGAACAGTCAATACAGTGGACTTGCATAATCAATAAATGCAAAACAACAAGACAAATGCAACAGCACCAAGTCTAGTAAATGTTGTCCCTTTAACAATGCTAAAATAAATCATAATCTGATACTTGATCTTAAAGTAAACAGAACAAAAATGAAGCAATTGCAACATCCAAATAAATCACAGGACCAAGAAAAGTACCTGAAACTAAATAATTTTCCATAAATAAGATACAACCATCTAAAGGAAAATAAATACTATTTTGCTATAGAAACAATAGCATAATTAGTAGGAGTAGAGATAGCCCCAATAAATTGGAGAACCCTCCAAATTGAATTTAACTGCTGGCAAAGAATATAGTTTAAAACCTTAGAAGAAGGAATAAAAGAAAATTCTCAGCCTATTCCATTCCCTAGTATGAGGAATTGGAAAGAAAACTTCTGAAAACACAGAAGAATAAATAAGCAGAAATAGTGTCAGCTAGTCTTAAAGAACTAGTTACCTTAATATCCAAAATAATCAACACCTTTTCAACAAAGAACAAATGTACTTTAATAAAGAAATAATAAAAAAGTAGATTTGTTAGTGTCAATATCTGATGAAGAAAATTCTGAAAGAGAAAAAACATCATCAGAGAAGGATAAAACAGTATGTTGTTGGACATTTGAAACTTCAATAATTAAAAAAGAAGTGAAAAAGACCTAAAAATTTTATTAGAATGCACGAAGTCAGACAAAGCCTTTAAAATAGAATCAGAAAAATATTTCTTATAAATCTTCTAAATATTTCTTGTACATAAGATGTAAGAATGGCAATAAAGCATAAATACTAATGGATTCTGCATGTAAAAGTATATCATAATAACTTATTACAAACCATAGCTAAAGATAAACATTTATAACATTTAAAATAAATGAACTTAGCTTTGGTAGAACTGAACTCAGTTAAGCGTTTTTCCAGAAGAAGCTTTTGATCCAGGGTCAATCTGAGACATCTTGCAATATGTAATAGAAAAAACAACATATAAAGCAAAATTGATCAAAAATTGGGAAAAAAATGCCAATGAACAAGCTTCTAGCAACCAGAAGCAATAAACAATGAGACTTAAATAATGTGGAGACAATAATGACGCCCATATTTTTTAGCGCCAAAAAAGACGCCCACATTATTTGGCGCCTAAATGCTTTAATCCGGTAACGCTGACACTTTTGGCGCAAAAAACGTCAAAAATGACGCAACTTCCGGTGACAAGTACGACGCCGGAAATAACTTAGAAAATTTTTTGCGCCAAAAAAGTCCGCGCCAAGAATGACGCAATCAAATTTTAAGGTAAGAAAAAAATTTGATTATTCAAATGCATTATCCCAAATAATGAAACTGACTGTCTGAAATAAGGAATATTGAACATCCTGAATCAAGGCAAATAAATGTTTAAACACAAATATTTAGAACTTTATATAAAAGCGCCCAACCATAGCTTAGAGTGTCACAAAAATAAGATTTACTTACCCCAGGACACTCATCTACATGTAGTAGAAAGCCAAACCAGTACTGAAACGAGAATCAGTAGAGGTAATGGTATATAAGAGTATATCGTCGATCTGAAAAGGGAGGTAAGAGATGAATCCCTACGACCGATAACAGAGAACCTATGAAATAGACCCCGTAGAAGGAGATCATTGAATTCAAATAGGCAATACTCTCTTCACACCCCTCTGACATTCACTGCACGCTGAGAGGAAAACCGGGCTCCAACCTGCTGCGGAGCGCATATCAACGTAGAATCTAGCACAAACTTACTTCACCACCTCCACTGATTTGAGGGTGTGGTGAGGGGTGTATTTATAGGCATTTTGAGGTTTGGGAAACTTTGCCCCTCCTGGTAGGAATGTATATCCCATACGTCACTAGCTCATGGACTCTTGCTAATTACATGAAAGAAATATATATATATATATTTAGTTATTACTTAACTAGCTTAAAACATATCATAATAAACACTATACTTCCAGACACCTGTAGAACGTTAAATTGTAACCTGTGGAGTTCTGAAATATCATATCATATGAGATATGATTGTGTTGGATTACATTTAGGTTTAAGGTAATACAGATCTATTGATGTACTATAATTCTTCTAGTAATGGGAGTATATGGGCATTGAAAACAACATGCTGTGGGGTCCAGTAAGTAGACATAAGGCCAATATAGATAGAAGCTTTTTGTTATAAGGGGGAATTAAACGCGTCTAGATTTCAAAACGCTCACCTATCAAAGCTTTTGGGTTGCTATAGGGCTTCAGTCTCAAAGATTATTGATATATTTTAATCTAACTATAGACTTATAGGGACATTGAAGGCAGTATGTTATAGGGAAAACTGATATAACAAAAAGCATTTGTTATACAAACAGTCATAGTTTTAAGTACCCAAATTGTTAGAAATTGTAAAGTTACTAAAATCATCTGAACATAAAATTGGATTGGGAACCTTGGGTAGCTCTTTCCCTAAAGACGTGTTTCCTGTCAGGAAGTGGGATAATCTCTGGGGATGGAATGTATCTTGTTCTAGCACAGCTTATAGCAAGGGTCTATATAAGGATCCCTTGAAGGTAATACAAACATGCATATAGGGATGAATTAAACAGAAATTGTGTAGCCACATCTGTAGGGTTAAATGACAAGAGTGAACTCATTCGAGTAAGCTATACGAACAAGCAATATTAAGCTAAAGCTGGGTTTAACATGTACAACAGGGAAGGCTAATGGTGAAGCTCTTAATGCATAGAAGAGCACGATTCCCCAATCCTCAGACTATCCAGTCTTCATCAATGGTTCTGTCAATTTCCAAACAGGAACCGGACAGTCCTGTACACTAATTTCAGATGTCCAATAGTGAAAATAAAGTAGCAAAACATTGTGGGCAATAAAGCATATAGGTACCCTATCCATGTTTTTTTATCACATGTAAGTTACCCCACTCTCGTTTTCATAACGAACATGTAGATCAGCATAACATCCTGAGGAAACGTGCAGCCGGAGTTCCATGCCACTTAAGATATAGCCATCTGTTCATTATAGGTAAGTTTCCATAAGGATAGCAACAACAAACTTTGTTGTAAACGCTTAAATTGGTTCCAGACAAAACCTTCTCCTTCCCAGCATATAGACTTCTAGTAATGTCCACCGCTACTATTAGGATTATGGGAACTTGTGATCAAATGTGGTTTCTTGAGGTCTGCTGATGAGGCCATATTATCGTTGGCCATGAGAAAGACACTCTGTTATCTCCAGATCTATCCTCTCTGGTACATTGTGAAGCTCATTCCCACATAGTTGCGCATACTTAATTTGTGGTGCGTCACATGCAGTCAGAGGCCGACACTGGGGCCCATCAGAGTCGCCCCCAAACGTCAGAGAACAAGTATTGGTAGCGTGCAGGACATCGACATAGGTTATGGTAGAGGGAGAGCCGACTGTAAACCTTAGCATATCCACGATGGCTGCCTGTTGATGATCAAAACGGGCACATAATTCTTTCAAAAGAGATGTAGCTAACTACATGATGTATGATACGGAAAACAGGTGCTGGGTAGATTTTAGTTTATAAGATGGTATAGCAGTTGGTGTGTACCTGCTTGTCCTGGATTACTGAGGTGGGGGTGCTAAGATCTTCAGAGAAGGCTGCTGTCAGAGATCTTAGCGGTCCAGAACAGGGCAGGTAGATCATTCACGTAGCATACATCAAGCTATTTGACACTCCATAGTGCATTATACCTCAGACTGTATAGTACAATTGGATGCTGCCAAAGTCTGAAGATAGGTGACAAATATCTCAGACTTCACTACGAGCTTCTGTTTTTGCAGCCATTTCAGTCACTGCCTGGATACTTTCATTATGTATTTTGCCCCCTTTTTTAAGTAATTGTGTAACACTGACAATTAAGAGTTTCCCAATTCAGAAAACATCAATTGCATTTGGCAGGCTTCACAACCTCAACCCTGCCACATATCTGTCTCTAATTGGCCTAAGAAGAGATTACCAGATGAACTGGAAAGCAATATAAATGTTGTTAAGATAAATGACATGACAGTGGCTAGCTGTGTCTACTCCAGTAGCCACTCTTGACTGCCTCTTCCAAATAAAGCAAGTGGTAGGTGGAGTTAACAAGGTCTTCATATGTTCTAAGACATTCACACTCTGCTGATATGTTACTTTATTGCCCCTTTAAAGTGACAGTCAAGTTCAAATTTAACTTTCAGCATTCAGATAGAGCACACAGTTTTAAACAACTTTCCAATTCACTTCCATTAGCAAAATGTGCACAATCCTTTTATATGCGCACTTTCTGAGGCACCAGCTCCTACTGGGAAAGTGCAAGATTCACAGGATATATTTATATGCATTTTGTGATTTGCTGGTGGCTGTTACATGATGAATCAGGAATGAAAATGGAACTGACATTTGTCAGAAAACAATCTACTACTCATTTGAAATTCAAACTAATTGCTATTGCATTGTCTTTTTAATGTGCATTTATAGATTATGTAATTGTACTGTGTTTAGTGGTCATTTAAGATATGTATTTGTTTTAGAAAACACTGAAAACATTTCAAAACTGACAGTGTATTGAGTACAGTTTGTTTGTTTGTTTGTTTGTTTTTACCAATAACTACCCTATCATATTTTTTGCCTTAAATAATACACAATCTGCTAACACCACTCCATCAAACTGCTTTATCTCAGAACATAATCCTAAATGAATTAGCTTTCCCTGGCAGCTTTTTTGAACAAGGGCCAGCTGGCATGTCAGAGATGATTACTGTCTGCCTAGGTATGTAAAACGAGATGTATTACCTATGTTCTATAACTCAAAGTATTCTAACCGAAGAATCATCTTCTCTACATAACTCATTCACAATATGCTCTTTCATTATTTACAAATGAGAAGAAAAAATTCAGAGAGAAATATACTTTACTCACTTAAGATAAAAGTCAATAATAACATCATTAAGGAATTCTCCGTGCTCCAGACAATCCAAATCTTCATTAGTTACACACAAGCCACCCTTTGTTGGCGGAGGAGGATAAACAATCAGTCTAAAATAAAAAAAAATAAGTATTTGATTAAATTTGTGCAGCAATTTTTTCGACATTTATTCTTTTCCACACGTTTGATCCACTATATGTTTTTTTGCACCAAATCCCTTAATGATACCTCTTAACATTTGTATTTCCCCAATATTTCAAGATTTAAAAAGATTTGCTACACAACATTTCATTCAAGCTGAAATGTTTTGCATGTAGTGTTTATGTAATTTGTGTGCAGTGTTTGTGTGTCTGTATAATTTGTGTAGGGTGTGCCTGTGTACTTTGTGTAGGGTTTATGTAGTGTGCAGTGTTTGTGTAATCTGTGAATTTTGTGTAGTGTTTATGCAGTGTCTGTGTACGATGTTTGTGCAGTAATTGTCTGTGTAGTTCATGTAGTGTGTGTGCGTAGTATGTTTAGTGCTTGTATGGTGCATGTCTTTATAGTGTGTGTGTGTGCGTGTGCCTGTGTGTTCTGTTTGTGTAGTATGTGTGTGTTCTAAATTGTTGTGATCAGCCAACTCTGGATGTTCTCAATTATGTGATAGCTAATAGAGATCAATTAGAAAAGTGGAACAATGTCACACTGAAGACAGTAATTAGTCTGCATCTAGTAGTTAAATTGATGTAAAGGGATTTACTCATAATTTAGTTAATGAACTGAGATAAGGCTAATCCATTAGACTAAAAGTGCTGAAAGAATCATTTTAGTGACTCAATGTTAAAAGGATATTTTTTTTAAAAGGAAATTATGTATTTTCAATTTCTGTTTAATTTAAAATCATAATTATAATACCAGAATGTAAAATAGTCCATGTAAAAAGTTATACTAATTGAGAGTAACCAATGGCACTACTAAAGTGAGATAGATCTACATACCCATTATAATTCCACTGTATTAGTAGGATGTGGGTGCTGTGTATAGTTAACTTAATTATTAACAGAGAGAGGAAAGCATACACTTCTAGCACACCTAGATCAAGAAGTAAATGCAATTTAAATCATTATCACTGGCTATTCTGACAGGAATAGATAAAGAACAAGATGGATTAAAATATAACTTTTATTGGGTAAATTAAAATAGGATAAATGCTTAAAAACACACTTAGGTACCGACTGTGTAAGATATGTCCCAACTAGTATTACTTGATTCAGTATATTATTAGAAACACTGTTTTATGTCAGAGTAAAGTACAATCAAACATCTTAAGAGTACGCCACCAGATATGTGGTATTGCAGTAAAATGATACCTCCTAGTGTGGTACTACTGTATTCAATTAAATATAATATGCACAGTGATGTACCAAATATTTGTCTCGCTCTAGTGCAAAAGTAATTGTGGATAGAGACAGTGATTAGCTTGTGTTGTTGAGAGTCCAAAGGTAGAAGGTAATAGTATTGTGCGGCCTTCTTAAGTGTCAGTATGCATCTATGCTGAAAAATGCTGCTACCTAAAATGGATAGAAACAGACTTATTATGCTGTTTTATAGTAAATTCCCCAGATATATGGGGTGTTGATTATGTGTAAATTGTTACAGTGGCGCATACAATTAATAACAGCAGTGGATGCTAGCTTGCATTATTCACAGTATATCTCCTGTATATGTCTGACTATAAGTTACTCTGCGACAGCTAGGGTTGCTGTACTCGGGTGAGTGGTTATATCTACCACGTTACCACTTTTATTATTAATGCGACAATTGTTCTTATAATTTTGGATATGCTGACATGATACTGGTGTATTGGCCGAGTAATCTAAAATATTAAATATATACCCGGTGATTGAAGGATAGCAAAATATGCAATATGCTTGAACAATAATATGTTTTGACAACAACAGTTATAAAGCTCTGTCGTGCCGCTTTCAGCGAATCTATATTTGACAACACAATGTTAGATGATATTGATAATACAGTATATTAAATGCTGTCAGTGCCACTAAAATAAGTAGCAGATGAGCTTGATCTATCGATACAGTTCTTACACAGTGATAAGTTAGTGCTTTTGTGACATATACTGATTCTTAATAATCAGTATGTACAGTCCACTTAAATCGTGACTTAGGTTAATGCAAGAGGTTGAAGTAGGATTAAACAGCTGGCTTGTAGCTACAGTTTATAGAGCGGTTACCTCACATATATAATCATGCCCACTTTAGTAATTGTTTGCTGAGCGGTGGATCTAAGTTAAACTGATACGCTAATGCTGTTATGCTAGCCCAGTGACATTGGATACGGAGTGTGTATCTGGTGCTTAAACAGTAGTGAAATATACACTGAGCTTGAACGGTGATTTGTTCAAAGAGAAAGGTTTACAGGCTTAGACGTGCCGCTCTCAATGTGGCTGAGCTTATCAACACAATATTCAGTAGTAGCGGAACTTGAATTGACTAAGTTATATCAGTGTTGCAACAGGTAAGTAACGAGTTTGCTTATTCTCTCAGTCCAGATATAACACAGTAATCAATTAGTACATACGGGATACCTACACATTACTGATATTTTGATGTGTAAGAGCCGGCGGCAATCCACTATTGTCAAAGCTATAGTTTATAAATTGGCTTCGTAGCTGCGGTTAAATAAACAGAAGTCTTGCAGCTATAGCCGTACCCCCTCTTGCAGTGCGTTAGTTAAATCGGTATACATACACAATACTAATATTTTGATGTGTACAATCCACGTTAGTTAAAGCTACAGTTTATAAGATGGCTCCGTAGCTGCGGTTAGATAAGCGGTAGTCTCGCAGTTATAGCCGTACCCCCTCTTGCAATAAATTAGTTAAATCCGATAGCCTTAAAAGGCCGCCAACAGCGCGGCGCGTTCACCTTTGAAAAAGCCACGTAAGGTGGCGAAACATGTTAGGGACGATAGGGCAATGGTGAGGAGTCCTAGGAGCTCCTGTGTTTTTAGAAAGCCTTAGGCTTCCGACATTTACTGTAGTCCTTCTATTATTTAACCTAATATTTAACTTGTTTTTTGGTATCACACTGCTCTAGTACTTCTAATCCATCCAGCGTACAGCAATTTTCTAACTATTCAATATACTACTGAATATTGTGTTGATAAGCTTAGCCACATTGAGAGCGGCACGTCTAAGTCTGTAAACCTTTCTCTTTGAACAAATCACCGTTCAAGCTCAGTGTATATTTCACTACTGTTTAAGCACCAGATACACACTCAGTATCCAATGTCACTGGGCTAGCATAACAGCATTAGCGTATCAGTTTAACTTAGATCCACCGCTCAGCAAACAATTACTAAAGTGGGCATGATTGTATATGTGAGTTAACCGCTCTATAAACTGTAGCTACAAGCCAGCTGTTTAATCCTAATTCAACCTCTTGCATTAACCTAAGTCACGATTTAAGTGGACTGTACATACTGATTATTAAGAATTAGTATATGTCACATAAGCACTAACTTATCACTGTGTAAGAACTGTATCGATAGATCAAGCTCATCTGCTACTTATTTTAGTGGCACTGACAGCATTTAATATACTGTATTATCAATATCATCTAACATTGTGTTGTCAAATATAGATTCGCTGAAAGCGGCACGACAGAGCTTTATAACTGTTGTTGTCAAAACATATTATTGTTCAAGCATATTGCATATTTTGCTATCCTTCAATCACCGGGTATATATTTAATATTTTAGATTACTCGGCCAATACACCAGTATCATGTCAGCATATCCAAAATTATAAGAACAATTGTCGCATTAATAATAAAAGTGGTAACGTGGTAGATATAACCACTCACCCGAGTACAGCAACCCTAGCTGTCGCAGAGTAACTTATAGTCAGACATATACAGGAGATATACTGTGAATAATGCAAGCTAGCATCCACTGCTGTTATTAATTGTATGCGCCACTGTAACAATTTACACATAATCAACACCCCATATATCTGGGGAATTTACTATAAAACAGCATAATAAGTCTGTTTCTATCCATTTTAGGTAGCAGCATTTTTCAGCATAGATGCATACTGACACTTAAGAAGGCCGCACAATACTATTACCTTCTACCTTTGGACTCTCAACAACACAAGCTAATCACTGTCTCTATCCACAATTACTTTTGCACTAGAGCGAGACAAATATTTGGTACATCACTGTGCATATTATATTTAATTGAATACAGTAGTACCACACTAGGAGGTATCATTTTACTGCAATACCACATATCTGGTGGCGTACTCTTAAGATGTTTGATTGTACTTTACTCTGACATAAAACAGTGTTTCTAATAATATACTGAATCAAGTAATACTAGTTGGGACATATCTTACACAGTCGGTACCTAAGTGTGTTTTTAAGCATTTATCCTATTTTAATTTACCCAATAAAAGTTATATTTTAATCCATCTTGTTCTTTATCTATTCCTGTCAGAATAGCCAGTGATAATGATTTAAATTGCATTTACTTCTTGATCTAGGTGTGCTAGAAGTGAATACTTTCCTCCCTCTGTTAGTAACCATGTAAAAAGTTAGTCTTAATAAAATCTGATTTGCTTTATTTATGCTATACTGTACAATTCACACCTTCATTTGCATAAATACATGCATAAACCCAAAGAAGATTAAGGGGTCGATTTATCAAGCTGTGGTGGACAGGACCGTACATACGTGCCCCTGTCCACCACAGCTCACCACTGTCGAGCAAAATTCAGCTGCCAGAATTCAGCATTGCACACAAGCGCTTGCATGCAATCTGATGATGACCGCTGTTTGTTAAATTCCAAAATTTGAAGAAAAGCTAAGAGGAAGAGTTGCTTTAACAAAGCTGGTGTAAATGACAAATCGTGTTTTGCTCCAGAGAAGTAAAACATAAAAGGCCATGATACCCAAATGTTTAAACACTTGAAAATGATTTAGCTTAGCTGTAAAAAGCTGACTAGAAAATATCACCTGAACATCTCTATTTAAAAATAGAAAGATATTTTACCTCAAAATGTCCTAAGAATTCACAACCCATTGTAAAGGATTTAAAGCAGCAAATCAGTATGCCTGTCCCGGGACCGGCCAGGGAGTGAGCCTCATGCACACTCATGTTATTTCCCTATTCAGTTTAAGGAAGTTTACTATAAAATCTAATGAGATCACAGTAAAAGAGTTCACAACCTTAGCACTGTTGCTGCTGATTGGCTGCAGTTCATTTCTTCTTTTTTTTTGTTTTTTACCTGCAGCTGAACAGCAGCTTAAGAATAACTTTTTACACATGACTTACTCTGGTAACCTGAGGAAATTGTGAGGTAAAAACAGAATTTATGCTTACCTGATAAATTACTTTCTCCAACGGTGTGTCCGGTCCACAGCGTCATCCTTACTTGTGAGATATTCTCTTCCCCAACAGGAAATGGCAAAGAGTCCCAGCAAAGCTGGTCACATGATCCCTCCTAGGCTCCGCCCACCCCAGTCATTCGACCGACGGACAGGAGGAAATATATATAGGAGAAATCATATGATACCGTGGTGACTGTAGTTAGAGAAAATAATTCATCAGACCTGATTAAAAAAACCAGGGCGGGCCGTGGACCGGACACACCGTTGGAGAAAGTAATTTATCAGGTAAGCATAAATTCTGTTTTCTCCAACATAGGTGTGTCCGGTCCACGGCGTCATCCTTACTTGTGGGAACCAATACCAAAGCTTCAGGACACGGATGAAGGGAGGGAGCAAATCAGGTCACCTAAACGGAAGGCACCACAGCTTGCAAAACCTTTCTCCCAAAAATAGCCTCCGAAGAAGCAAAAGTATCAAATTTGTAAAATTTGGCAAAAGTGTGCAGTGAAGACCAAGTCGCTGCCTTACATATCTGGTCAACAGAAACCTCGTTCTTGAAGGCCCATGTGGAAGCCACAGCCCTAGTGGAGTGAGCTGTGATTCTTTCAGGAGGCTGCCGTCCGGCAGTCTCATAAGCCAATCGGATAATGCTTTTAAGCCAAAAGGAAAGAGAGGTAGAAGTCGCTTTTTGACCTCTCCTTTTACCAGAATAAACAACAAACAAGGAAGATGTTTGTCTGAAATCTTTAGTAGCCTCTAAATAGAATTTTAGAGCACGGACTACGTCCAAATTGTGTAACAAACGTTCCTTCTTTGAAACTGGATTCGGACACAAAGAAGGTACAACTATCTCCTGGTTAATATTTTTGTTGGAAACAACTTTCGGAAGAAAACCAGGCTTAGTACGCAAAACCACCTTATCTGCATGGAACACCAGATAGGGCGGAGAACACTGCAGAGCAGATAACTCTGAAACTCTTCTAGCAGAAGAAATTGCAACCAAAAACAAAACTTTCCAAGATAATAACTTAATATCTACGGAATGTAAGGGTTCAAACGGAACCCCTTGAAGAACTGAAAGAACTAGATTTAGACTCCAGGGAGGAGTCAAAGGTCTGTAAACAGGCTTGATTCTAACCAGAGCCTGAACAAATGCTTGAACATCTGGCACAGCTGCCAGCCTTTTGTGAAGTAAAACAGATAAAGCAGAGATCTGTCCCTTCAGAGAACTTGCAGATAATCCTTTCTCCAAACCTTCTTGTAGAAAGGATAGAATCTTAGGAATTTTTATCTTGTTCCATGGGAATCCTTTAGATTCACACCAACAGATATATTTTTTCCATATTTTATGGTAAATTTTTCTAGTTACAGGCTTTCTAGCCTGAATCAGAGTATCTATTACAGAATCTGAAAACCCACGCTTTGATAAAATCAAGCGTTCAATCTCCAAGCCGTCAGTTGGAGGGAAACCAGATTCGGATGTTCGAATGGACCTTGAACAAGAAGGTCCTGTCTCAAAGGTAGCTTCCATGGTGGAGCCGATGACATATTCACCAGGTCTGCATACCAAGTCCTGCGTGGCCACGCAGGAGCTATCAAGATCACCGAAGCCCTCTCCTGATTGATCCTGGCTACCAGCCTGGGAATGAGAGGAAACGGTGGGAATACATAAGCTAGGTTGAAGGTCCAAGGTGCTACTAGTGCATCTACTAGAGTCGCCTTGGGATCCCTGGATCTGGACCCGTAGCAAGGAACCTTGAAGTTCTGACGAGACGCCATCAGATCCATGTCTGGAATGCCCCATAATTGAGTTATTTGGGCAAAGATTTCCGGATGGAGTTCCCACTCCCCCGGATGGAATGTCTGACAACTCAGAAAATCCGCTTCCCAATTTTCCACTCCTGGGATGTGGATTGCAGACAAGTGGCAGGAGTGATCCTCCGCCCATTGAATTATTTTGGTCACTTCTTCCATCGCCAGGGAACTCCTTGTTCCCCCCTGATGATTGATATATGCAACAGTCGTCATGTTGTCTGATTGAAACCTTATGAATTTGGCCTTTGCTAGTTGAGGCCAAGCTTTGAGAGCATTGAATATCGCTCTCAGTTCCAGAATGTTTATCGGGAGAAGAGATTCTTCCCGAGACCATAGACCCTGAGCTTTCAGGGGTTCCCAGACCGTGCCCCAGCCCACCAGGCTGGCGTCGGTCGTGACAATGACCCACTCTGGTCTGCGGAAGCTCATTCCCTGTGACAGATTGTCCAGGGTCAGCCACCAACGGAGTGAATCTCTGGTCTTTTGATCTACTTGAATCGTCGGAGACAAGTCTGTATAATCCCCATTCCACTGTCTGAGCATGCACAGTTGTAATGGTCTTAGATGAATTCGTGCAAAAGGAACTATGTCCATTGCTGCAACCATCAATCCTATTACTTCCATGCACTACGCTATGGAAGGATGAAGAACAGAATGAAGTACTTGACAAGAGCTTAGAATTTTTGATTTTCTGACCTCTGTCAGAAAAATCCTCATTTCTAAGGAATCTATTATTGTTCCCAAGAAGGGAACTCTTGTTGACGGGGACAGAGAACTTTTTTCTTTGTTCACCTTCCATCCGTGAGATCTGAGAAAGGCTAGGACGATATCCGTATGAGCCTTTGCTTTTGACAGAGACGACGCTTGAATCAGGATGTCGTCCAAGTAAGGTACTACTGCAATGCCCCTTGGTCTTAGAACCGCTAGAAGGGACCCTAGTACCTTTGTGAAAATCCTTGGAGCAGTGGCTAATCCAAATGGAAGTGCCACAAACTGGTAATGCTTGTCCAGAAAAGCGAACCTTAGGAACTGTGGATAGGAATATGTAGGTACGCATCCTTTAAATCCACGGTAGTCATAAATTGATTTTCCTGGATAGTAGGTAGGATCGTTCGAATAGTTTCCATTTTGAACGATGGAACCTTGAGAAATTTGTTTAGGATCTTGAGATCCAAAATTGGTCTGAATGTTCCCTCTTTTTTGGGAACTATGAACAGGTTGGAATAAAAACCCATCCCTTGTTCTCTTATTGGAACTGGATGAATCACTCCCATCTTTAACAGGTCTTCTACACAATGTAAGAATGCCTGTCTTTTTATTTGGTTTGAAGATAATTGAGACCTGTGGAACCTTCCCCTTGGGGGTAGTTCCTTGAATTCCAGGAGATAACCTTGAGAAACTATTTCTAGCGCCCAAGGATCCTGAACATCTCTTGCCCAAGCCTGAGCAAAGAGAGAAAGTCTGCCCCCCACCAGATCCGGTCCCGGATCGGGGGCCATCCCTTCATGCTGTTTTGGTAGCAGTGGTAGGCTTCTTGGCCTGCTTACCCTTGTTCCAGCCTTGCATTGGTCTCCAGGCTGGTTTGGGTTGTGAAGTATTACCCTCTTGCTTAGAGGATGTAGAATTAGAGGCTGGTCCGTTTCTGCGAAAGGGACGAAAATTAGGCTTATTTTTAGCCTTAAAAGACCTATCCTGTGGGAGGGCGTGGCCCTTTCCCCCAGTGATGTCTGAAATAATCTCTTTCAAATCAGGTCCAAATAATGTTTTACCCTTGAAAGGGATGTTAAGCAATTTTGTCTTGGAAGACACATCCGCTGACCAAGCCAAAGCGCTCTGCGCGCCACGATAGCAAACCCTGAATTTTTCGCCGCTAATCTAGCTAATTGCAAAGCGGCATCTACAATAAAAGAGTTAGCCAATTTAAGTGCTTGAACTCTGTCCATAACCTCCGAAGATTCTTAATTGAGCGACTTTTCTAGTTCCTTTTCTAGTTCCTCGAACCAGAAACACGCTGCCGTAGTGACAGGAACAATGCATGAAATTGGTTGTAGAAGGTAACCTTGCTGAACAAAAATCTTTTTAAGCAAACCCTCTAATTTTTTATCCATAGGATCTTTGAAAGCACAACTATCTTCGATAGGAATAGTAGTGCGTTTGTTTAGAGTAGAAACCGCCCCCTCGACCTTGGGGACTGTCTGCCATAAGTCCTTTCTGGGGTCGACTATAGGAAATAATTTCTTAAATATAGGGGGGGGGACAAAAGGTATGCCGGGCCTTTCCCACTCTTTATTTACTATGTCCGCCACCCGCTTGGGTATAGGAAAAGCGTCGGGGGGCACCGGAACCTCTAGGAACTTGTCCATCTTACATAATTTCTCTGGAATGACCAAATTGTCACAATCATCCAGAGTAGATAATACCTCCTTAAGCAGTGCGCGGAGATGTTCTAATTTAAATTTAAATGTCACAACATCAGGTTCAGCTTGTTGAGAAATTTTTCCTGAATCTGAAATTTCTCCCTCAGACAAAACCTCCCTCATGGCCCCTTCAGATTGGTGTGAGGGTATGTCAGAACAGTTATCATCAGCGTCCTCTTGCTCTTCAGTGTTTAAAACAGAGCAATCGCGCTTTCTCTGATAAGTAGGCATTTTGGATAAAATGTTTGCTATAGAGTTATCCATTACAGCCGTTAATTGTTGCATGGTAATAAGAATTGGCGCACTAGATGTACTAGGGGCCTCTTGTGTGGGCAAAACTGGTGTAGACACAGAAGGGGATGATGTAGTATCATGTTTACTCCCCTCATTTGAGGAATCATCTTGGGCAATATCATTATCTGTGGCATTGCTGTCCCTACTTTGTTTGGACACTATGGCACAATTATCACATAAATTTAAATGGGGAGACACCTTGGCTTTCATACATATAGAACATAGCTTATCTGATGGTACAGACATGTTAAACAGGCTTAAACTTGTCAACAAAGCACAAAAAACGTTTTAAAATAAAACCGTTACTGTCACTTTAAATTTCAAACTGAAAACACTTTATTACTGAATATGTGAAAAAGTATGAAGGAATTGTTCAAAATTCACCAAAATTTCACCACAGTGTCTTAAAGCATTAAAAGTATTGCACACCAAATTTCAGAGCCGTTTTTACATTTAACCCCTATACAGTCCCAGCTATATGCTTTGCTGAGACCCAACCAAGCCCAGAGGGGAATACGATACCAAATGATGCCTTCTATAAGCTTTTTCAGTGATTCTTAGCTCCTCACACATGCATCTGCATGCCTTGCTCTCCAAAAACAACTGCGCATTAGTGGCGCGAAAATGAGGCTCTGTCTATAACTAGAAAAGGCCCCCATCTGAAAAAGGTGTCCAACACAGTGCCTGCCGTTTTTCTAAACAATCCCCAAGATTATAATAACCATTAATAGTTAGAATCTGCAAAATATGCCTAGCAAAGCAATCGTTTTAGCCCAGAAAAATGTCTACCAGTTTTTTAAGCCCTTATGAAGCCCTTTATTCTTTTATTTAACTAAGAAAATGGCTTACCGGTCCCCATAAGGGGAAATGACAGCCTTCCAGCATTACATAGTCTTGTTAGAAATATGGCCAGTCATACCTTAAGCAGAAAAGTCTGCCAACTGTTTCCCCCAACTTCATCTCAACAGTCCTGTGTGGAAACAGCAATCGATTTTAGTAACTTCTGCTAAAATCATCTTCCTCTTACAAACAGAAATCTTCATCTTTTTTCTGTTTCAGAGTAAATAGTACATACCAGCACTATTTTAAAATAACAAACACTTGATTGAAGAATAAAAACTACATTTAAACACCAAAAAACTCTTAACCATCTCCGTGGAGATGTTGCCTGTGCAACGGCAAAGAGAATGACTGGGGTGGGCGGAGCCTAGGAGGGATCATGTGACCAGCTTTGCTGGGACTCTTTGCCATTTCCTGTTGGGGAAGAGAATATCCCACAAGTAAGGATGACGCCGTGGACCGGACACACCTATGTTGGAGAAATATCTTCCGTTTTTACATAGAGATTCTCAGGTGATATTTTCTAATTATCAAATGTTCTTCGTTCTCTTGCTATCTTTATTTGAAAAAGAAGGCATCTAAGCTAAATAGCCAGGCAATTTTTGGTTCAGAACCCTGGTTGAATTTATCCACCAATCAGCAAGAACAACCCAGGTTATTCACCAAAAATGGGCCGGTATTCTGGTAAGATGGCGAACTTTTGAAAACAGTGAACAATGTCACTTCCTGTGACGTTACATCAGCTGTTTCACAAATTTCGGCCGTAATGCGCAGGCGTGCCAGCGTCATCACATACCTGGCTACATACGTCACTGCTACAATATTTAGTGCTGTGAAATTCCGGGACCCTTTCTAGAGTGCATGCGTGGGATTTTGTATCAGAAATGGTGCGCTCATGGAAAGCTGTTTCTTTGGCTCCTCTGCAATATTTGGAACTCCGCCCCCAACTGCAACTACTCCCATTACTACTAATACTCTAAAGCTGAGTCTCCGTGTTCATGTATGAGAAACAGCCCCCCGGTTATCGCCACTGCTTCTTCTGCTGATCCAATGCAGCTTTTCACAGGCTCCCTTCAATGTCATTGTGTTTCATACATCTCCAATTCATTTCTCATCCACGAGCACGGAGCCTCAGCTTTAGAGTAATTGCGCATTACGACCAAAATTTGTGAAACAGCTGATGTAACGTCACAGGAAGTGAAATGGTTCGCTGTTTTCAAAAGTTTGCCATCTTACCAGAACACCGGCATCTAAACTTACATTCTTGTTTTTAAAATAAAGATACTAAGAGAATGAAGAGAAATTGATAATAGGAGTAAATTAGAAAGTTGCAAAAAATTGCATGCTCTATCTGAATCATGAAAGGAAAAATTTGGGTTCAGTGTCCCTTTAACCTACAGTCACCCATGCTACCTTTAAACCAAGCAAACTGAAATATAGACAAGAGTGACACAGGTCTATATAATCTTGCTAGACATTACAACCAAACAAACTGAAATACAAACAATGGTGATACAGGCCTATGTAATTTTCCAAGACCTTACAACCAATCAAACTGAAATACAAACAATGGTGACACAGGCCTATGTAATATTCCTAGACGTTACAACTAAACAAAATGATATAAAAACAATGGTGACACAGGCCTATGTAATCTTCCTAGACCTTACAACCGAACAAACTGAAATACAAACAATGGGACACAAGCCTATGAAATCTTCCTAGACCTTACAAACAAACTGAAATACAAACAATGGTGATACAGGCCTATGTAATTTTCCTAGACCTTACAACCAAACAAACAAATACTAACAATGGTGACACAGGCCTATGTAATTTTCCTAGACCTTACAACCAAACAAACTGAAATACAAACAATGGTGACACAGGCCTATGTAATCTTCCTAGACCTTACAACCAAACAAACTGAAGTACAAACAAGGTGACACAGGCCTATGTAATCTTCCTAGACCTTACAAACAAACAAACTGAAATACAAACAAGGGTGACACAGGCCTATGTAATCTTCCTAGACCTTACAACCGAACAAACTGAAATACAAACAATGGGACACAGGCCTATGAAATCTTCCTAGACCTTACAAACAAACTGAAATACAAACAATGGTGATACAGGCCTATGTAATTTTCCTAGACCTTACAACCAAACAAACAAATACTAACAATGGTGACACAGGCCTATGTAATTTTCCTAGACCTTACAACCAAACAAACTGAAATACAAACAATGGTGACACAGGCCTATGTAATCTTCCTAGACCTTACAACCAAACAAACTGAAGTACAAACAAGGGTGACAAAGGCCTATGTAATCTTCCTAGACCTTACAACCAAACAAACTGAAGTACAAACAAGGTGACACAGGCCTATGTAATCTTCCTAGACCTTACAAACAAACAAACTGAAGTACAAACAAGGGTGACACAGGCCTATGTAATCTTCCTGGACCTTACAACCAAACAAACTGAAGTACAAACAAGGGTGACACAGGCATATGTAATCTTCCAAGACCTTACAACCAAACAAAATGAAGTACAAACAAGGGTGACACAGGCCTATGTAATCTTCCTAGACCTTACAACCAAACAAACTGAAGTACAAACAAGGGTGACACAGGCCTATGTAATCTTCCTAGACCTTACAACCAAACAAACTGAAGCACAAACAAGGGTGACACAGGCCTATGTAATCTTCCTAGACCTTACAACCAAACAAACTGAAATACAAACAATGGTGACACAGGCCTATGTAATACTCCTAGATGTTACAACTAAACAAAATGAAATACAAATAATGGTGACACAGGCCTATGTAATCTTCCTAGACCTTACAACCAAACAAACTGAAATACAAACAATGGTGACACAGGCCTATGTAATATTCCTAGATGTTACAACTAAACAAAATGAAATACAAATAATGGTGACACAGGCCTATGTAATCTTCCTAGACCTTACAACCAAACAAACTGAAATACAAACAATGGTGACACATGCCTATGTAATATTCCTAGATGTTATAACTAAACAAAATGAAATACAAATAATGGTGACACAGGCCTATGAAATCTTCCTAGACCTTACAAACAAACAAACTGAAATACAAACAATGGTGACACAGGCCTATGTAATCTTCCTAGATGTTACAACTAAACAAAATGAAATACAAATAATGGTGACACAGGCCTATGTAATCTTCCTAGACCTTACAACCAAACAAACTGAAATACAAACAATGGTGACACAGGCCTATGTAATATTCCTAGATGTTACAATTAAACAAAATGAAATACAAATAATGGTGACACAGGCCTATGTAATCTTCCTAGACCTTACAAACAAACAAACTGAAATACAAACAAGGGTGACACAGGCCTATGTAATCTTCCTAGACCTTACAAACAAACAAACTGAAATACAAACAAGGGTGACACAGGCCTATGTAATCTTCCTAGACCTTACAACCAAACAAACTGAAATACAAACAAGGGTGACACAGGCCTATGAAATCTTCCTAGACCTTACAAACAAACTGAAATACAAACAATGGTGACACAGGCCTATGTAATCTTCCTAGACCTTACAAACAAACAAACTGAAATACAAACAAGGGTGACACAGGCCTATGTAATATTCATAGACCTTACAACCAAACAAACTGAAATACAAACAAGGGTGACACAGGCCTATGAAATCTTCCTAGACCTTACAAACAAACTGAAATACAAACAATGGTGACACAGGCCTATGTAATCTTCCTAGACCTTACAAACAAACAAACTGAAATACAAACAAGGGTGACACAGGCCTATGTAATATTCATAGACCTTACAACCAAACAAACTGAAATGCAAACAATGGTGACACAGGCCTATGTAATCTTCCTAGACCTTACAAACAAACAAACTGAAATACAAACAAGGGTGACACAGGCCTATGTAATATTCATAGACCTTACAACCAAACAAACTGAAATACAAACAATGGTGACACAGGCCTATGTAATCTTCCTAGATGTTACAACTAAACAAAATGAAATACAAATAATGGTGACACAGGCCTATGTAATCTTCCTAGACCTTACAACCAAACAAACTGAAATACAAACAATGGTGACACAGGCCTATGTAATATTCCTAGATGTTACAATTAAACAAAATGAAATACAAATAATGGTGACACAGGCCTATGTAATCTTCCTAGACCTTACAAACAAACAAAATGAAATACAAATAATGGTGACACAGGCCTATGTAATCTTCCTAGACCTTACAAACAAACAAACTGAAATACAAACAAGGGTGACACAGGCCTATGTAATCTTCCTAGACCTTACAACCAAACAAACTGAAATACAAACAAGGGTGACACAGGCCTATGAAATCTTCCTAGACCTTACAAACAAACTGAAATACAAACAATGGTGACACAGGCCTATGTAATCTTCCTAGACCTTACAAACAAACAAACTGAAATACAAACAAGGGTGACACAGGCCTATGTAATATTCATAGACCTTACAACCAAACAAACTGAAATGCAAACAATGGTGACACAGGCCTATGAAATCTTCCTAGACCTTACAAACAAACTGAAATACAAGCAATGGTGACACAGGCCTACGTAATATTCCTAAATGTTACAACTAAACAAAATGAAATACAAATAATGGTGACACAGGCCTATGTAATCTTCCTAGACCTTACAAACAAACAAACTGAAATACAAACAAGGGTGACACAGGCCTATGTAATCTTCCTAGACCTTACAACCAAACAAACTGAAATACAAACATTGGTGACACAGGCCTATGAAATCTTCCTAGACCTTACAAACAAACTGAAATACAAGCAATGGTGACACAGGCCTATGTAATATTCCTAGATGTTACAACTAAACAAAATGAAATACAAATAATGGTGACACAGGCCTATGTAATCTTCCTAGACCTTACAATCAAACAAACTGAAATACAAACAATGGTGACACAGGCCTATGAAATCTTCCTAGACCTTACAAACAAACTGAAATACAAACAATGGTGACACAGGCCTATGAAATCTTCCTAGACCTTACAAACAAACTGAAATACAAACAAACAATGGTGACACAGGCCTATGTAATTTTCCTAGACCTTACAACCAATCAAACTGAAGTACAAACAAGGGTGACACAGGCCTATGTAATCTTCCTAGACCTTACAACCAAACAAACTGAAGTACAAACAAGGGTGACACAGGCCTATGTAATCTTTCTAGACCTTACAACCAAACAAACTGAAGCACAAACAAGGGTGACACAGGCCTATGTAATCTTCCTAGACCTTAGAACCAAACAAACTGAAGTACAAACAAGGGTGACACAGGCCTATGTAATCTTCCTAGACCTTACAACCAAACAAGCTGAAGCACAAACAAGGATGACACAGCCCTATGTAATCTTCCTAGACCTTACAACCAAACAAACTGAAATACAAACAAGGGTGACACAGGCCTATGTAATATTCCTAGATGTTACAACTAAACGAAATGAAATACAAATAATGGTGACACAGGCTTATGCAATCTTCCTAGACCTTACAAACAAACAAACTGAAATACAAACAAGGGTGACACAGGCCTATGTAATCTTCCTAGACCTTACAACCAAACAAACTTGAAATACAAACTAGACCTTACAAACAAACTGAAATACAAACAATGGTGACACAGGCCTATGTAATTTTCCTAGACCTTACAACCAAACAAACAAATACTAACAATGGTGACACAGGCCTATGTAATTTTCCTAGACCTTACAACCAAACAAACTGAAGTACAAACAAGGGTGACACATGCCTATGTAATCTTCCTAGACCTTACAACCAAACAAACTGAAGTACAAACAAGGGTGACACAGACCTATGTAATCTTCCTAGACCTTACAACCAAACAAACTGAAGTACAAACAAGGGTGACACAGACCTATGTAATCTTCCTAGACCTTACAAACATGAACAAGGATCCCACTCTAAAACAGGAATGGGTATGCACCCCATGCCACTAGCAAAACTCACAGTACTGTGTGCTCATGAGCAGTCACATACAGCTGTATTTGCTTACACAATGACATAAGGCAGTTAACCCCAAACCAGCCTGGCTGCAAAGCCCATAGGAACAATTCCATGTATTTATATATAAAAATAAAACAAAGCATGCCCTACTAGTCAGGGAGAGAGGAGTAGGTTTAACAACACAAAATAAAAGCTAAAACTTTTAAAATGTAATATATACTGCAAAGTGTGTGGCAAGCATGTTTAAATGGTATGTCACACAAACATTCACAAGTACCATTACATTAATTGTCACTTTAATTGTCAGAAGACAGATTATCTTCAACCGAGAGTGTTAAAGACAAATGTGCACTACCACTATTTACTGTAATATAGGATCTTGGTTGGCTAGTCTCATATAATATTCCACACAGTTTATTTCTATGTGTAAATATAAAGTTTTTGTTTTTAAATGTATCTTAGTCAAGCCCATAATTAGTAAATAAACAGTATGATTGCAGAACGGAAAAGTGTAAGCTTGAGGGCCTCTCTAACTGTAGCTCTGTTGCATAAAATGAATCTACAACTGATTGTGCTCAAGGGCAGGGCGCTCCTCTCCTTTTGCTTATGTTTGTCAATGTAAGTGGAGTAATGTACATTGTATAGCCATACATGTCTCAATGTAAGTTTTTTATTGTATTGCACCCTTATGATTGTAATGTACCTTTGTATAGCGCTGCATAAAATGTTGCCGATTAATAAATAAACTATAACAATAATAGTAGTAAAAAAAATGTCATAGTTTAATAAAAACAAAATACTGATAAATGTAAGGTTCCTTAGGTTAATAGTTATACATACTTCAAGAGAGATCTACTTCTCTCTATTTCTGTCCATCGTTCATCTTGCTTGGAAACCCGAGAAACAGAATGCTGACCATTTTTGTGACGGTGTAAAACTGTATAAGTAGGTAGATTGTGCTCTTTTCTTGAGCCCTAAAGGAGAAATAAAAACAATTCCTCAAAGTATAGAAAAACTGGTGTGTATATTAAAATGAATGTCAACTTTCATGAATCAGTGCCCGTTTTTTAAAAAAACTATTAAAAACAGGGGCACTTCCCAAGACGGCAAGCCAGGTACACTTGGCACTGCTGCTACTTATGATCACTGGAGCGAAAAAGCTGATACCAAGAAAATGGAAGACCCGCTCGATCCCTACCCTGGGAGAGTGGAGTCTTCAGGTAGAGGAATTGCTGACCCTAGAGAGATACCACTATCTCAAAAACCACACATTAGACAAATTTGAACTTCTATTAGCGTTATGGCGCGGCACAATATAAAGCCCTTGCTGCTGGATACACCCCCTTTTCTCTAATGACCTACTCCCGACTCTCCCCTCCCTCTATACAGGTTGTTTGATACATTGTTCTCACATGTTCATCTAAAAATTGTTTAAAAACAGTATGATTGTAAACTCGTTTCCAGCTGAGTCCTGGGAACGGGGGCAGATTTCAATTTGAAGTGTATGACTTTTTCAGCCTCTAATTACCTGTGTATTTTTCATAAGTGTTATGTGGCTTTATCACACTTGTATTTTTGTTATTCAATAAAGCTCTTTTAAAAAAAATTGACATTCACTTTAATAATTACTTTGCTTGGTACGACACTGGGGGTTTGGAAAGAAACTGAAAAGCATACAGATTTATTATTGCAGTGTTTAATGTCACAGTTTAGTGTAAACTATTGTGAAACATTAGGAGGCAAAAACATAAATTATGCTTACCTGACCTTCCATTTGTTTGCTGCTGAATTAGAAAAATGCACATCCCTAGCCAAAAGTATATGGACACCACTACTAATTATTGAGTTCAGGTCAGGGTAGCCACACCGATTGCTGAGGACTTGGTGGAACTAATGACAAAGACAACAGACCAATCTATTATTAACTGATGGCCCAGCTTATGAGGATCCTGTTTCCTTCTTAATATGAGAGTCCAGGGCATCATTCCTTACTGTTGGGAAATACTGAACCTGGCCACCAGGATGAGGCAATGACACCCCAGTCAAAGGCTTAAATACAAACCCCCCCCCCCCCCCCCCCCACTTCCCTCATATCCCAGTCAATCTGCCAAGGGAACAAGGAACAGTAGGAGAAATATCAGGGTATAAATGGTGCCGGAATAGAATAACACATTTTGGTCCGCCCATCGGAGTATACAGGCGGGGGCCATGGACTCTCCTCATACAGAAGAAAATGAAATTATCAGGTAAGCATAATTTATGTTTTCCTTCTAAATATGAGAAGAGTCCATGTTATCATTCCTTACTGTTGGGAAAACTATACCCAAGCTCTAGAGGACACTGAATGATAACGGGAGGGGTAGAGAAAAAGCGGACCATAATCTGAGGGCAACACAGGCTGTAAAACCTTTCTCCCAAAAGCTGCTTAAGCCGAAGCAGAAACGTAAATTTTGTAGAATTTAGAAAAAAGGAAGACCAGGTAGCCGCCTTACAAATCAGATACATTGAGGCCTCGTTCTTAAAGACCCAAGAGGACGCCACAGCTCTAGTGGAATGAACCGTAATCCTCTGAGGAGGTCTAAGTCCCGCTGACTGGTAAGCTATGCGTATAACACTCCTCAACCAAAAAGATAAGGAAGTTGAAGAGGCCTTCAGATCCTTACGCTTCCCAGAGTAGATAACAAACAAGGACGAAGTTTGTCTAAAATCCTTAGTAGCATGAAGATAAAACTTCAAAGCTCAAACCACATCCAGATTATGAAGTAAACGTTCCTTCGGAGAAGAAGGATTAGGCCACAAGGAAGGAAACACAATCTCTTGATTGATGTTACTATCAGACAACACCTTAGGAAGAAAACCCAAGCGGGTAGGTAGGACAGCCTTATCCGAGTGAAACACCAGATAAGAAGACTCACATTGCAAGGCTGCCATTTCAGAAAATCTGTGTGCCGACGCAATAGCCAATAGAAAAAGAACCTTCCAGGACAACAATTCAATGTCAACTGAATGCATAGGCTCACACGGAGCCCGTTGCAAAAATTTAAGAACAAGATTCAAACTCCAAGGTGGAGCGTTAGATCTAAACACAGGTCTGAACAAGTAAGCTCTCCACACCTTATGGTAGATGCGACGAGTAACAGGCTTACAAGCCTGAATGAGATTGTCAATAACCCTCTCAGAGAAACCTCTCTTGGCTAAGACTAAGCGTTCAATCCCCATGTAGTCATCCTCAGGGAATCTATATTTTAATGAACAAAGGGACCCTGTTCCAGCAGATCCCTGCAAAAAGGTAACCTCCATGGAAGAGATGAGGACATCCCCCACCAGGTCCGCGAACCACATCCTTCGTGGCCACGATGGAGCAAGTATCACTTGCTCCTGCTTGATGCGGGCCACTACACGAGGGAGAAGTGGTAACGGTGTAAAAATTTAAATTAGATTGAATCTCCAAGGCACCGCTAATGCATAATATCCGGCGTCCCCCATCTGTCGCAAATCTCCGCAAACACCTCTGGACGGAGAGACCATTCCCCCGGATGAAAGGATTGTCTGCTGATAAAATCAGCTTCCCAGTTGTCCACAACCGGAATGTGGATCGCTGACCGCGAGAAGATGTGGGCCTCCGCCAATTCCAGAATCCGAGATACTTCCCTCATTGCTAGGGAGCTCCTTGTTCCCCTTTGATGGTTGATGTAAGCCGTCAAGATTATGTTGTCTGTTTGGAATCTGATAAACTGAGACAAAACCAGAAGAGGCCAAGCCTTCAGAGCATTTAAGATTGCTCGAAGTTCCAAAATGTTGATCGGTACAAGAGATTCCTCTCAAATCCACAGGCCCTGTGCCTTCCTGGCACCCCAAACAGCTCCACATCCTGTTAGACTTGCGTCCGTAGTCACAATCGACCAGGATGGTCTCAAGAAGGATGTCCCTTGGGACAGGTGATATGGACAGAGCTACCAAGAGTGCAATTCTCTCGACCGGTTGTCCAGAGAAATCTGTTGAGACAGATCTGAATGATCGCGGTTCCACTGTCCCAGCATGCACAGCTGAAGTGGTCTGGAATCTGGCAAAAGGAATGATGTCCATTCAGGACCAATCACCTCCATAAACCGAGTCACAGAGGACCTTAAGGAGGTCTGGAGGGCAAGACAAGCGAAGTTAGCTTGTGACGTCTCTGGTTTGTAAGGAATATCCTCATGGATATGGAATCTAATACAGTACCCAGGAATTCTACCTTGATACTGGAAGTAAGAGAACTCTTTTCTAAGTTTATCTTCCATCCATGAGATTGAAGAAGAAGTATACGATCCTTCTAATGGACCTCTGCTAGACAACAGGAGGGTCCTTGAACCATAATGTCATCCAAGTATGGTACTACTGCTATACCTCTGGTTCTGGCCACTGCCAGTAGAGCCCCCAGAACCTTCGTAAAAAATCTTGGAGCAGTAGCTAGACCAAACAGCAGTGTTTTTTGTGTATAGGAACGTGAAGGTAAGCATCTTTCCGATCTATCGTGGTCATGAACTGTCCTTCCTGAACTAAGGGAAAGATGGACCTTATTGATTCCATTTTGAATGAGGGGAAAGATAGAAATTTGTTTAAACACTTTAGGTTCAGAATCGTGCGGAAGGTTCCCTCCTTCTTCTGGACCACAAACAGGTTTGAATAGTATCCTAGACCTCTTTCCGCAAGAGGAACCAGTACAATCACTCCCAGGGAGGAGAGATCCCTCAAGCACCCCAGAAAGGCTTCTTGTTTTTCTTGCCCTGAACACAGGTTTGACAAGAGGAATCATCCCCTGGGTGGATGAGACTTGAAACCAATCTTGTAACCCTGAGCGATGACCTCCAGGACCTACGGGTCTTGCATGTCCCCAAACCAAGCGTCCGAAAAGAGCAATAGTCTGCCCCCTACCAGATCCATAGCCGGATCAGGGGCCGCTCCATCAGGCCGACATTGTCTCGGCGGGCTACTTGTTTTGCTTGGACTTATTCCAGGACTGAGCCTGCTTCCAAGTCCCCTTGGATTGCTTGGACTTTGCGGAGGGCTGCTGACGTTGGGATTTATCCGAACGAAAATTAGGACCTTGTCCTTTAGGTTTGATCTTATCTTGCAGTAAAAAGGCACCCTTGCCTCCTGTAACTGTGGGAATCAATTGAGTCCAGGCATGGACCAAATAGAATATTTCCCTTAAATAGGAGGGAAAGAAGTCTTGACTTCAAAGTCATGTCCGAAGACCAGGACTTCAGACATAGTACCCTATGGGCTTGAACAGAAAAACCTGAAGCCTTAGCATTCAGGCGAATAATCTGCATATTTGCATCACAAATAAAAGAATTAGCTATCCTTAAGGCCTTAATTCTTTCTTGGATCATGTCGAGGGGACCCTCCACCTCGATCAACTCAGATAAGGAGTCGCAAAAGTAGGTAGCCGCTCCCGCAACCACCGCCGCTGCCGGTTGAAACAAATATCCCATATGTTGAAACATCTTTATCAACAGAGTTTCTATCTTCTTATCCATGGGGTCTTTAAACGACAAACTATCCTCAAGCGGGATAGTAGTATGCTTAGCAAGCATGGAGATAGCACCATCCACCTTGGGGGTGGAACCCCACAACTCCAGTTGAGAGTTCGGAACCGGGAATAATTTTTTAAAAGAAGAAGGGGAAAATGAAGAGCCAAGTCTTTCCCATTCCTTCTTAATAATGTTCGCCATCTTTACGGGAACCAGGAAAGTCTGTGGTACAACCCTGTCCTCATAGAACTTATCTAATTTAGAAATTAAAGATTCCACAGGCAATTTAGGCTCTGGGACCTCTAAAGTAGCCAAAACTTCCTTTAGCAATAAGCGTAAATTTTCAATCCTAAATCTAAAGTCTGGTTCCTCCGCAGCTGGAGGCTAAGAGGCAGCAGAATCCGACCCAGAAAGAGCATCCTCTGTAGCATCAGAGGCATCTTCATCAGCAGATAATCTAGTATCAGATAAATCCAACAAGCTAGTAGATGACCCCCGAGAAGGATAGCAATATTTGACCTTTCGCTTGTGCTTAGCAGTGCGAGGTAAAGCACTAAAGGCCGCAAACACTGCCATTTGCAACTGCTCAGCAAAGTCTGGCGGTAAAAGGGCCCCTTCCAGATGGAGGATTAGGAAAGCTGCATGTGTATTGGGAGATGACTGTAGGGTGCGCACCTCACGGGACGGAGACTCCTCAGAGGTGGACGGCTCAGTGGTACTAAACATATTAAACTTTTTTGACATGATTACATTATCAAGGCATGTGGAACATAATTGAGCAGGCAGGTATACCGTGGCCTCCTCACAATATAGACAGGTATTAGACTTAGGTAAAGAGGGAGTAGCCTCTAACACATCAGACTCCTCCATAGCTTGCGCTTATAAAGCAAACTTTGATAATAAGAAAAAAACAGCACCTGTATACCCCCAATGGCTGGGGCAATCACCACCTCCTATGACCCAGGTCCAACAGAGAAACTGCTTTGTCTTCTGTAAACCGCATGGTCAGGAAAGAGGAAATCAGTGTGACCACAACCGGTCACGTGGTGCGCAATGCAGGACCGCCCCTGCTATAGGAAAAAGCTCACCAAGCCTTTCAGGCTGCGTAGCTTACCAAAACGAAAGTAAAACCTGTACATTCCAACATCTGCCTGAGCTTCATCTCATACATGTCGCAGCATAAACATAATAAAATAAAATTATGCGATTAATTTCCCCTGTTCAATAATCCCCCTCCGGAGATATTAACCCTTGATTCCATACAGATAAAAGGAGCCACACAGTGACCCACCATATGTGTATAAAAAATTAAACGATCTTACCGGAATCTATGCCGTGGAACAGAAACACAGCCTCTCAAGTTTGACAGTCTTGTAGCATCGCTCCTGATATCGGACTTGAGTGAAGGAAGCAGGCAGTGAAACTCGTCAACACTGATTGCTTAGGAGCTGTTAATACGAGTCTGGATGGGTTTGTAGAAAGACTCTCCCTGCATCTCCAGACTCTAACTTTCGTCAATGCTCTCAGGCTGACAAGACTACTTAAAACTCAAGTCCTATTTCGAAGGGTAGATACCCTTAATAAGAAACTACTCTGAATCTTCTGATACTTCTCTGCCAACCTCCTGTGAGGAAAGGCAAAGAATGACTGGGATATGAGGGAAGTAGGGGGAGTATTTAAGCCTTTGGCTGGGGTGTCTTTGCCTCCTCCTCGTGGCCAGGTTCAGTATTTCCCAACAGTAAGGAATGATGCCCTGGACTCTCCTCATATTAAGAAGGAAACAGGATCCTCATAAGCTGGGCCATCAGTTAATAATAAATTGGTCTGTTGTCTTTGTCATTAGTTCCACCAAGTCCTCAGCAATCGGTGTGGCTGACCTGACCTGATCTCAATAATTAGTAGTGGTGTCCATATACCTTTGGCTAGGGATGTGCATTTTTCTAATTCAGCAGCAAACAAATGGCGAATATATCTGCGCCAATTCAGATTAGTCAAATGCACATACCTATTTAGACTAATGCATATACCTACTTTTAGCCATTTAGCGTGAGTATATGTGTGTGTGTGTGTGTGTATATATATATATATATATATATATATATATACACATATATACATATACACATATATACACACACACACACATATATATATATATATATATACACAAACACACACACACATATATATATATATATATATATATACACACACACGCATATACACACACGCATATACACAGTACACACAGCTCTAGAAAAAATTAAGAGACCACTGCAAAATGTATTAGTTTCTCTGGTTTTACTATTTGTAGGTATGTGTTTGAGTAAAATTAACATTTTTTTTTTATTCTATAAACTATTGACAACATTTCTCCTAAATTCCAAATAAAAATATTGTCATTTACAGCATGTATTTGCAGAAAATTACAACTGGTCAAAATAACAAAAAAGATGCAGTGTTTTCAGACCTCATATCATATTAATTTTTAAACAACACAATACTAATGTTTTGTTTTTTTTAATAAATTTTTTATTGAGGATTTACAAACAATACAACAGACGGTAACTGTCAAGTCATAAATGTTACCTTTTTTGTCACAGAAAAACATGAGAAAAGCAATAACAAGGTATATTGAAGTTAATGATTGAAATAGTTAGTGACATGAGCTTCTGAATCCTCAATTTTATAATAATCATAGATTGTTGGGGGTGACTACTGAGCTGACCACTTGTGGGTCATATGATTATGAAATTAGTGGGTACATGGTAGTCCCAAGGATGGCCACTATTGGACCTTATGAAAAATTTAAAGTATATAAGTAGATGAGAATGCAAGAGAATAAATTAATGAAGAGGGACCACGTTTGGGGGCTGATGGGGATAAAGATGAAACATATAATATATCTACAAGCTAAAGTTTAGAGGCAGATTAGTATATTGCAGAGTGGTCTCAGATTAGGTGTGTATATAGTAAGGTCCTAAATTAATGGATCTGGATATACTTTTAATAATACTGAGGAGTAGACCAACTATATATCTATATGTATAGATTGGAACGTTATTTGGGATGCGACACTTAGGGTGTCCTAGCACACACACAGATTATAGCAGAGTTGGTAAGCAGCATAAGATAGTACTGCAAAAATAATTTGGGTTCAGTTAGAGCAGGTTTGTAATGCAAGAACTTTGGCAGGTATGCGATAAAGGAGTGATTTGGCCTACCTTTGTGATATCTTGGTGTGCATTTGTAGTTTAGCAAAAAAAGAGTCACGTCAATATAGTGTAAACATACAGGAGGGGTAATTGTGTGCTCAGTACTCTACCGAAAGGCACGTGCGGCTAGCTAAATGCACTAGGCCCTAAGAATCATGGAATTTGTAATAAAAGGCAAAACCGCAACAGATGTAAGGGGAACAGTAAGAGACAAATGTAATCATAATATGCAACAGTGCAAACATCTGGACTCACATAGTATACCGAAATAATGCCAACAACACTCTATATTAAAGCACATAAAAAAGAAATAAAAATAAAAATAGAGAGACTGAGCAGCTTAAGTCAGCTAATGTTGAGATATTCTCATCGTAGCAGGGGTAATTAAACCATAGTTCAATAAGAGGGCAATTAACTTATATGATCTTAACGGTAGTCCGCTCAGCCAACTCCCGTTGTAGCAAGCTGATCTACGAATTGTAGGCAGCAGCGATGTGAAAAAGGCTGAATCGGAAGGTATAGAAACCACCACCGGGTCAGTGTATACGATTGTCTGGGGGTGTTGCAGGAGAACAGGGATAGGCTGTCGGGCATTCCGTATCTAGTAGTGACTTGCCGCTCTGAAGTGTCCAAGCGATGCCGAGATACTCTTCGTCTTGTGAGAGTCCAACTCCCAACACCCCAAGCTTTGTTTATAGGATGGCCGGCCGCACCATCCTGATTTTCATCTAGTAGGGGTTCTATTTGGGGTCTCCCCTGCTGCACCACGGGGATAAGAGTAGATCGTGCTGGATCAGCTTCGCTACAATAGTATTAAATATTATAGGATGAAGTCGATCTTTATGAGCAATAGAGTTTTTTGGAACCTTTTTTCAGGGAGCTTCATAAAATGCGACCTATCAAGGACGCTGCGTAGCCACGCCTCCACAATACTAATGTTTTAACTCAAAATTTGGTGGCATAACCCTGATTTTCAATCACAGCTTTTATGTGTCTTGGAATGCTCTCCACCAGTCTTTCACATTGCTGTTGGTTGACTTTATGCCATTCCTGGCAAAAAATTTGAACAGCTCAGCTCACATTCAAGAGGTTTTCAATGGGGTTCAGGTCTGGAGACTGGGCTGGTCTTGACAGGGTCTTGATCTGGTGGTCCTCCATCCATACCTCACATGGCTGTATGGAGCATTTTCCTGCTGGAAAAATTAATCCCCAGAATTGGGGAACATTGTCAGAGCAAAACAAAGCAAGTTTCCTTTTCGGATAACCTTGTGCGTGCCTTGATTCATGTGTCCTTCAAAAAGATAAATCTGTCAGATTCCAGCCTTACTTTAGCACCCTAATATCATCACAGATCCTTTACCAAATTTCACAGTGGTTTCGAGACACTCGCCTCGCTAACCATTAGGTGACCAGGTGTTGGGCAAAGCGGAAAATTGGACTCATTATTATTATTAGTTATGCCAACACATAATTTCAGAGTTTACTATCATTTTAATAACGCCTTAATTTAACTTCATCAATTTATTTACATAGCATTTTAAGATGTAATTGTTAGCACAGAAGAAATCAATAATACTAAATAGCAGGTTAAAACAAGTTAACAGAAAATATAATTTATGCTTACCTGATAAATTAATTTATTTCATGGTGGTGGGAGTTTACGATCCATTACTCCTAGGAATTACTTTTCCCTGCCACTAGTGAAGCAAAGAATTTCAAACCACAAGAGCTCTTTAACCCCACCCCACTTCACAGTCTTATTTATAGCCAAACAAAATGAGGTAGGAAAATAAATAAAAGAAAAAATAAAAGGTGCAGGGAAAAAAGATGTGTGCAAGAATAAAACCAAGATAAAAAAACTCTCACCACCATCAAAGGAATGAATTTATCGGGTAAGCATAAATTAGGTGTTCTTTCATACAAGTGGTGAGAGTCCACAATTATTATTATTATCATTTATTTGTATAGCGCTGCCAAATTCCGTAGCGCTGGGTACAATGATAGGGGTATACAATGACAAGGATTTGTGATAAAATACAAAACATAAGAAAACTAAACAAATCTAGTACAGGAGGAAGAGGGCCCTGCTCCGGAGAGCTCATAGACTACAGGTTTAGGGTGCAGAGACATAAGGTTGGGGTAGCTTGTCACATTGGTTGTAGTTGCAGCAGTGAGTCAGGCAGTTCATGTATTATTTTTGTTCGGATGAGGGATGGAGGAGAGATGGTAAGCATCTTTGAATAGGTAGGTTTTCAAGGAGCGTCTGAAGCTCTACAAGGTTGGAGACAGTCTTATGGAGTGGGGCAGAGAGTTCCAGAGGACAGGAGCAGCACGTGCAAGGCCTTGGAAGCGGGAGTGGGACGTAGAGATAACAGGAGTTGAGAGACGTAGGTCAGAGGTTGATCGAAGAGGACGGGGTGGGGAATATTTCACGATGAGAGAGGAAATATAGTTGGGAGTTAGACTGTTGAGTGCTTTGTAATTTAGGATTAATACTTTAAATTGTATTCTGGAGTGTATGGGAAGCCAGTGTAGAGACTGTCAGAGCGGAGCAGCTGATGTAGTTCGGCGACTTAGGTGGATCAGTCTAGCAGAAGCATTCATAATAGATTGGAGGGAGGAGAGGCGATGTTCTGGAAGGCCATTTAGGAGAAGGTTGCAATAATCAATGCGTGACAAAATGAGGGAATGAATAAGTATTTTTGTAGTTTTTTTGAGTAAGGAAGGGACGAATTCTGAAAATGTTGCATAGGTGTGAACGGCAGGATTTGGTAAGTGCTTGTATATGTGGGTTGAATGTGAGCTCTGAGTCTAGTGTGGCCCCAAGACAGCGGACCTGGAGTAAGGTGTTGAGAATAGAGTCTCCAACTGTCAGAGAAATGCCAGGTGTTGGATGTCTCGAAGAGGGGGGGAGGAAGGGAATAAGAAGCAGCTCAGTTTTGGACGGATTGAGATGGAGGTAGTGTGAAGACATCCAAGAGGAAATTGCAGAGAGGCAGTTGAAAATATGGTTGAGTAAAGGGGGAGAGATATCAGGAGAGAAAAGATAGATTTGGGTATCATCAGCATATAAGTGGTACTTGAATCCAAAGAAGGTTATAAGTTTTCCAAGGGAGGATGTATAAAGAGAGAAAAGCAAGGGGCCCAAGACAGAGCATTGCAGTACTCCAACAGAGAGGCATAGGATCGCAAGATATGTTATTAAAGGAAACTGAAAACGAGCAGTTTGAGAGATATGAGGCAAACCAGGAGAGGGCTGTGTCTCGGATGCCAAAAGAATGTAGTATTTTTAGGAGGAGAGGATAGTCAACTGTGTCAAAAGCAGCGGATAGTAGTGGGCTTTAGCTGAAAAAAGGTCATTTGTTACTTTAGCAAGAGCAGTTCCTGTTGAGTGTTTAGGGCGGAAACCAGATTGTAGTGGATCAAGTAAGGAGTTAGTTGTGAGAAATTGATGTAGCCGATTATAGACCAGTCATTCCAATAATTTTGAAGCAAAGGGAAGTAAGGAGAACGGTCGATAGTTAGAAGACGTGGAGGGGTCAAGCGAGGGCTTTTTTAGGATTGGTATGATGAACCCATGCTTGAATGTATCAGGAAATGTGCCAGTGGTGAGAGATTGGTTAAAGAGATGAGTTAGGGTAGGGGTTAGTGAAGCAGAGAGAGAGGGAAGAAGTTGTGAAGGAATAGGGTCAAGTGGGCAGGTTGTGATATGAGCCACGGATAGGATTACAGAGACTTCTTCCTCTGTTACAGGAATGAAGTAGCATATAGTTTTGTTAATAGAAGGGGTAGGTAGGATTGCTGGGTGTGAGGGGTGTGAGGTGCAGATATTTTTTCTAATGGTGTCAATTTTATTTTTGAAGTGATCAGCAATAATCTGAGAAGTGAGGTTAGTAGTGGGCGGGGGTGCAGGCAAATGCAGAAGGGAGTTAAAGGTTGAGAACAGCTTTCTGGGGTTGAATGCATGAGATGACACAAGGGAGGAAAAATAGACTTGTTTGGCCAGGCTGAGCAAAGAGTTGTAGGACTTAAGGATGAATTTATAATGTCGGAAATCAGCACAGGTGCGTGATTTCCTCCACTGCCGTTCAGCAGCCCGTGAACATTGCTGAAGATATATGGTCTGTTTCGTGTGCCACGGCTGCCGTCGAGGGACTGATGTACGGCGAACAGTGGAGGGTACAGCTTTGTCAAGTGTTGATTTTAGTGTCGAATGATACTGTAAAGCAACGAGGTTTGGGCAAGAGAGGGATGAACTGTCAGAGAGCAGAGGATTCAGTTGAGTGGAAAAGTCTGTGAGATCCAAGTCATTTAAATTCCTGTAAGGTAGCAGTTTCTTGGGGGCTTGCAAAGATGTAGCAGGTAGAGTAAGAGAGAAAGTTAGTAGATGGTGGTCAGAGAGAGGAAAAGGGAAGTTAAGAAAGTTGGAAACGGCACAGAGATTAGTGAAGACCAGGTCTACGGAGTTGCCTTCACAGTAGGTTGGAGATGTTGTCCCCTTTCTCCTGGGAACTAATACCCAAGAAATTTAAGAAACATATTTTTTCACTGAAAAACAACAACCCCTAAAGAACCCACAAATTGCATATATATATATATATATATATATATATATATATATATATATATATATATATATATATATATATATATATATATATGTGTGTGTGTGTGTGTGTGTGTGTGTGTGTGTGTGTGTGTGTGTGTGTTTGTTTACAGCAAGTAGAATCTCTGGACAAGCCAGAAAAGCCCAGTATCTCTAAGTGCTCCAGATGAGATAAAAACAGAACTATAACAGTTCTACGGATAAGCACTAGACATGCAATATAATCTAATCACACTACAATAGATCATTAAATAAATAGGTAAATAGACACTAGTTCTCCTTAGAATAATCTGCAGCTGTCCAAAAAAATAAAGACAATGCTCGGGTAACACTCTTAAATAAAAACACAAAAGCAATAGATGGAAAGTGCTGATGGTTTTCAGGATAAACACCTGTGCCTATATCCAAGTCTCCTTTGTTATTTTTCCTATCCCCTTTTGGTTGTCCACTTATTTCCTCCTCACGCAATCGATATGAGGTAAGTATTGTGTATCTCATATAATCCTTAAAGCGTCTTGGAGAAACTTCCTTTCTTTGTGTATCCATATGGGACCCCTTGTAATTCTAACACCTCTACGAGACACTCATAAGGAAAACAAAACAACATACACAATCAGCTGGGGGTTTTTTTTGTTTCCTTATGAGCGGCTCATAAAGTGTGTGGATTACAAGGGGTCTCATATGGATTCAAAAACAAAGGAAGTTCCTCCAAGTGTGGTTCCAAGAGCCAGGAAGAGTCGTATTCGATACCACTTTGACACCAGACGGTGAAAGAAGTATCTGAGATATGCAATACGTACCTCATATCGATTGAGGTAGAAGCAAGTAAGTGGACAAATAAAAGGAGCAAGTTAAAATAAAAAAGAAGACTTGGATATAGGCACTTTAGCATTTTTCCTGAAAAACATCAGCACTTTCCATCTATTGGAAAAATCATAAAGGTGGTGTCTTGTGGACCACGATGAAAGAAATAAATTTGTCAGGTAAGCATGAATTACTCATGGGAAATAATACCCAAGATGTGGAGTCCACAAGTAATTACATAAAGTGAGAGATTTAAAAACATATTTTTTCACTGAGAAATTAAATCCACAACAATATATTCAGAAGAAGCAAAAACATCAAAATGGTAGAGTTTTTTAAGAGTATGCAAAGAAGACCAGGTAGCTGCTTTACAAATCTGATCAACTGAAGCCTCATTCTTGAAAACCCAAAAAGTGGCAACTGACCTAGTAAAATGAGCAGCAATCCGCTGTGGTGAAGGCTGGCCTGCCTCCAAATAAGCTTTATCAATCGAAAGTTTCAGCCAAGAAGCCAAAGAAACAGCAGAAACTTTCTGACCCTTTCTAGGACGATAAAAATGAATGAACAAACTAGAAGTTTTTTTAAAGTCCTTAGTAGCATCAATGTAATATTTCAATGCCCTAGCAATATCCAAAGAATGCAGACATCTTTCTAAAGCATTCTTAAGATTAGGACACAAAGAGGGAACAACAATCTCTTTGCTTATGTAGTCTGAAGAAACAACCTTAGGCAAAAGAAACTAAGTCCATAAAACAGCCTAACTTGATGAAAAATCAGATAGGGAGGATCACAAGAAAGAGCAGATAACTCTGAAACTCTTCTAGCAGAAGAAAAAGCCACAAAAAAATATAAATTTCCAAGAAAGAATTTTAATATCCACCTTATGCATATGCTCAAAAGGAGGAGCCTGCAAAACACTTAAAACCAAGGTAAGATCCAATGGAAGACAAATTGGCTTAATTATAGGTTTAATATGAACTAAAGCCTGAACAAAACAATAAAAATCAGGAAGATTAGCAATCTTCCTGTGGAACAAAACTCAAAAAGCAGAAATCTGACCCTTCAGAGAACTGGCAGATAGGCCCTTATCCAGACGATCCTGCAAAAACTCCAAACTCCTATGAATTCTGAAAGAAAAACCATGATCTACAAACCAAGTAATAAAGGCCTTCCAGACCTTGTCACAAAATCTCCTAGTTATAGGCTTATGAGCCTGAATCAAGTTCTCAATCACAGAATTACAGAAACCCCTATGTCTAATGACTAAATGTTTCATTTCAAAGACATCAAGTTCAAAGACTTGAGATACCGATGGAAAAAGAGACCTTGGGACAGAAGGTCTGACCTCAAAGGCCAAGGAGAACAGTTAGACATCTGAACCAGATCTGCATTACTGACGACTATAGGCTTATCCTGAAAGTCACGCTGGGAAGAAGCACAAGAGGAGGAAACAGATAAGGAAGCTGAAAAGACCAGGGAACCACTAGAGCATCCACTAATTCTACCTGAGGATCCCTGGATCTCTCAAAGTACTTGGAAGGTTTGTTGTTCAAATAAGACGCTTTCAGATCTATCTGTGGGAGACCCCAAAGATCCACGATCTGATTTAACACATCCTGATGAAGAGACCACTCCCCTGGATGTAGAGATTGACGACTGAGAAAGTCTGCCTCCCAGTTGTTCACCCCTAGAATATAAATCTAGACATGAATTGGTTTCTGGCCATGAGAGAATTCAAAAAACCTCCATCATTGCTAGGGAATGGAGAGTTTCCTCTGATTGTTGACATAAGCTACTTCTGTGACATTGTGTGTCTGGAAATGGAGATGAGACTCTCGTTTCAACAGAGGCCAAGCTTAAAGAACCCTGAAAACTGTACTGAGAGGTGACATGATTACTTTATATAAATATATTCAAGGCCCATATACAGAGATGGCAGAAGCTCTTTTTATTCCAAGAAAATTGGTTCTGACAAGAGGTCATAATTTAAGGTTGGAGGAAAGGAGATTTAATCTCCTGCAACGGAAACGTTTTTTCACTGTAAGAGCAATAAAATTGTGGAACTCATTACCAAAGAAGGTAGTGAATGCCAATACCATAGATACATTTAAAAATAGTCTGGATAAATTTCTGTATATAAACAAAATTCATGGATATGATTGCTAGTATTAAATGGGTCACATTTTAATGGGGTTATTTAAGCTTAACTGGAGCTTTTTGTAAGTATTTTAGATTTGTATAGGTTGAACTCGATGGACTTCAGTCTTTTTTCAACCTTATCTACTATGTTACTATGTTACTATGAGTTCTACAGCACTAATTGTAAACAACACCTCCCAAGGATCCCAAACTACCTGTGCTCACACCGACCCCCCAAACAAATCCCCAAACTTAGAGGCTTGCATCTGTAGTAATCTCAATACAGATAGGACAAGCAAAAGAATCCCCCTGAATAATAAACTGATGATCTTGCCACCAAGTTAGAGACTGACTTGTACTGGGATCCAAAAATATAATTTGAGATAGATGAGTATGATCTCTGCACCATTGACACAGTATACAAGTTGAAGGGGCCTCATGTGAAAACGAGTAAATGGAATTGAATCTAAAGCTGCAATCATGAGACCTAGGACTTCAATACAAAGAGCAACCGAGGGAAAAGAAAGAGACTGAAGGTTCAGACAAGCTGACACCAATTTTAACCTTATCTGCTCTGTTAGAGAAAGACTCATGCAGATGAAGTCTATTTTAAAACCCCAAAAAGTTACCAGCTAAACCAGTACTGAAAAATATAAGCAGAGGTTAAGTAACAAGAGCATATTGTAGATCCATAACAGGAGGCAAAATACAAGTCTCTGCTTTCAATTATAGAATGCTTATGAAAAAGTTCACATTAGGTAAAAAAAGAATCACAAACCATACCCCATATACATCCTTCTGACAAGCAATGGGGAAATCAGACCATAATATAGAATGAAACCCCCTCTCTCTCTGAAAAATCAAATGCACAGCTTAATTCTTCAAATCACTTACAGCGGAGGCAAAGTAAAGATTGAGGTATGTGTGTGGGGTTTTATAGGGCTCTTGTGGTTTGGGAATCTTTGCCACCTCCAAGTGGTATAGAAAAGTAAAGTATAGAAAAGTAATTCCCAGGAGTATTGGATTGTGGAATCTCACTACCTGTATGAAAAAAAACTTCTTTGAAAGGCCTTGTTCTGAAACCTAGCTGATAACTCTATAAAACTATATTCAGAACCCAGGGATCAGGAACAGACTGAAACCAAGCTTTCTGAGAAGGTATAACCTGCTCCCTACCAGGGCCGCACATTCATGCAGACTTGTACGTAGGGGTGGATTTTATGTCTTGCTTAGGTATGTTCCAATTAGCACTAAGCCTCCAGACTGGGCCAGAGGTGCTTTGCTTCTGAGAGGAGGAATCAACTTTCTGTTCCTTGTTCTGACAAAAGGAACAAAAATTATTGGAAGCTTTAGATTTACCCTTGGACAGCATAAATGATGGAATATAAATCAGAACTGCCAAGGACATGTTTTAATGTCAAATACAGTATCACAAATAAAGGATTAAGCACTTTTGAGCAATCCCTGCTCTGAAAGCCTAGTTAACCATTAAAAAGAAACCGCTACATCAGCATTAGAGAAAGCTGGCGTAAACAAATAACTTGCTTGCAGACAGGCCCTTCTATGAAAGGATTCTAACTTCCTATTTAAAGGGTCCTTAAAAGAAGCAATGTCTTCTAAAGTGATAGTAGTATGCATAGCCAGAGTGGAAATGGCCCCCATCTACTTTAGTGACAGTCTCCCACAGTTCAAAATTAGAAACAGGTAAGGGAGATAACTTCTTAAACCTAGCAGAAGGGTTAAAATAATTACCTGGCTTAGACCATTCCCTAGAAACTATTTCAGAAACAGCATCTGGAATAGGAAAAACCTCAGAGGTTTAAGCAACAGTTTTAAAAACTGAATCTAAACGGTTAAAAGGCTTACCTCAGAACACAGAGTTTTTAAAGGGAAATTATACACTCGTTTTTTCTTTGCATAAATGTTTTGTAAATGATCTATTTATATAGCCCATAAAGTTTTTTTTTTGTTTTTTTTAAATGCATAGTTTTGCTTATTTTTAAATAACATTGCTCTGATTTTCAGACTCCTAACCAAGCATCAAAGTTTTAGGAGAATACCGATGTATATCTACTCCAACTTGCTTCCGTTTGTGTTAAGGGTCTTTTTGTATGCAAAGGTAGGGGGAGGGGAATTGTCTGCTATTTCCCACTTGCAGTGGGTGTTCCAGTAACCTTTTAAACAGAGCTAAACTGGGAGATCTAAGTAAGTTTTTAAATGGTTTTATACTGGATTTTTATATCAGTAACTGTGCATATTATTGTTTATAGTAGTGTCTATTACATGCAGTTATATGAAACTTGGTGTATACTGTCCCTTTAATCCCTAAAGTAAGAAAAACCTCTTTTAAAAGGGAAAATATATGATAAACTTTAAATATTTTTTTTTTTTTTTTTAAAAAGAGGATAAATCAGGTTCAACATCAGAAGAAGATTCCTCACCATCAGAGGTAACTTCTCCTTCTAAAGAAAACAACAGGATTGTCCCTAGCCTCAGAAGGCATAGCACTAGTAGAAGGTAAATTCTGAACTGACCTTTTACGCTTACTTGAAGGCGGGAGAGCTGCCAACATTACAGAAACAGAAGATTTGATGAGATCTTTCACACCTAGAGCAAAATTCGTAGAAAACAGAAACAAACAGAATAAGCAGTAATACCTATAGAAGCAGCATAAGGTTGGTCAGAAGACATTAACATTTTTAAACACGAGTCATACAAATAAGCTGGGGAAGATACTTAGCTTTTTCACAATACACACATTTAACTTGGTAGGTGTTCAGAGGATCCTTTTAGGTATCTTAAGGGAAAGAATCAGAAGGCTCCATTATAGCATTAAACTACAATAGCATAAACAATTATACCCCCTTAAAAATAGCTCTTGAGGAATGGAAAACTTACTCCCTCTAAAAGAAGATTAATTAAACTTGCAGGTCTAAGACATGCTACGTTAGAACAAAAAATAACGTAGGAGACAAGTAGACACCACACCTGAAGTCTGGATAGTACTCAGCTGAAACTGTTTGAAGGGACATTAGCACACCACATGACGTGCGCGTACTAGAGGCATACGTGCGCTAACCCAACACACACTGACCTGAAAGCTAAATCACTGGAAAAACAAACGCCCCTGAGCACAATCCAGAAGACTCAAGAGCACTATCCCGACGCGTGCATACTCAATGTCCGCTACTCTGTAAAAAATGTGAACTAAATAATAAGAATAAGAATATTAAAAATTGCAAGCTAAATAATAATATAAATATTATTTTGCAAGGCTATATATATATAAATAAATATATAACTATAATTGTCCAAACAAGACTACAGGGTGTCAAATAAAAGTATGATACTTACCAAAAGACACTCATCTACCAGTAAACAACTAGAAGAAAGCCAAACCAGTACTGAAAGATATCTGCAGAGGTTATGGAATATTAATATATTGTAGATCCATAGGAGGAGGCAAAAGACAAGTTGAAAAAGAGAGCCACTAACCATACCCCATATACATCCCTCTGACAAACACTGTACTCAGAGGGGAATATGGCCTCAACATAGACTGAAAGCCCCTCTCACTGAAGAATCATAACCACATCTTCATTCTTCCCTTTCTTCTAATGGAGGCAAAGATAAGACTGAGGTAACTTTGTAGTGGGAGGGGTTTTCTAGAGCTCTTGAGGTTTGGGAATCTTTACCTCCTTCTAGTGGTAGGGAAGAGTAATTCCCAGGAGTAATGGATTGTGGACTCTCACCACCTGTATGAAAGAAAGTTGTATTTCAGATTGCATGTTATAACAAAGCTTAAACAACAAGTATTTATAAAAGTGCAGTACTACCGTAGAAGTATGGGGTATATATGTATTGGGCTTGTTAAAATGCCTTAGTTAAAGGGACAGTCTAGTCAAAATTAAACTTTTATTATTCAGATAGGGCATGTAACGTTAAACAACTTTCCAGCATACTTTTATCATCACATTTTCTTTGTTCTCTTGGTATTCTTTGTTGAAAGCTAAACCTAGGTAGGCTCATATGCTAATTTCTAAGCCCTTGAAGTCCCCCTCTTATCTGAATGCATGTGACAGTTTTTCACAGCTAGAGGGCTTAGTACACGCGCACGTGGAGTTATAGTGAGAGGGCACTGATTGGCTAAAATGCAAGTCTGTCAAAACAACTGAAATAAGGGTGCAGTCTGCAGAAGCTTAGATACAAGGTATCTGGCAGACACAATATTATAATTTATGAAAACTGCCAACCAGATAAAGGAATTTATCTGGAAAAAATATCACAATAATTTACTAGTCATGGGTAAAAAAATGTTACTAATCCACTCAATGTTAAAGATAATAAAACATTTTTTACTCGCCCGCTGCAATTTCTTACTCACCCAGGACTAGTGGTAATGTACACTCCTGTGTGTATATATATATTTTTTCAAAAAGATAAATCTGCCAGATTCCAGCCTTGCTGAAGCACCCCCAGATCATCACTGATCCTCCATCAAAGTTCCCAGTGGGTGCAAGATACTGTAGCTTGTAGGCCTCTCCAGGTCTCTCTCTTACTATTAGACAACCAGGAGTTGGGCAAAGCTGAAAATTGTACTCATCAGAGATGACAACCTGGAATCAAGCAGATGTATCTTTGTGAAGGACGCATGAATCAAGCCACGTACAAGGTTATCCTGGAAGAAAACTTGCTTCGTTCTGCTTTGACAATGTTCCTTAACTCAAAAGGATTGGATTTTCCAGCAGGATAATGCTCCATGCTACACAGCCAGGTCAATCAAGGTATGAATGGGGGACCATCAGATCATGACTATGTCATGGCCAGCCCAATCTCCAGACATAAACCCCATTGAAAACCTCTGGAATGTGATAAAAAAGAAAACAGATGGTCACAAGCCATCAAACAAAGCCGAGCTGCTTGAACTTTTGTGCCAGGAGTGGCATAAAGTCATCCAAAAGCAGCGTGAAAGATTGGTAGAGAGCATGCCAAGACACATGAAAGCTGTTATTGAAAATCAGGGTTATACATTAGTATTGTGTTTTTTAAAAATTAACATGAACTTGTTTTCTTTGCATTATTCAAGGTCTGAAAACACTGCATCTTTTTTGTTATTTTGACCAGTTGTCATTTTCTGCAAATAACAGAATTTATGTTTACCTGATAAATTTCTTTCTCCTACGGTGTATCCGGTCCACGGCTTCATCCTTACTTGTGGGGATATTCTCTTCCCCTACAGGAAGTGGCAAAGAGAGCACACAGCAGAGCTGTCCATATAGCTCCCCTCAGGCTCCGCCCCCCCAGTCATTCGACCGATGGTTAGGAGAAAAAGGAGAACCATAAGGTGCAGTGGTGACTGTAGTTTACAAAAAATAAATTTAAACCTGACCAAAATGCCAGAGCGGGCCGTGGACCGGATACACCGTAGGAGAAAGAAATTTATCAGGTAAACATAAATTCTGTTTTCTCCTACATTGGTGTATCCGGTCCACGGCTTCATCCTTACTTGTGGGAACCAATACCAAAGCTTTAGGACACGGATGAAGGGAGGGAACAAGTCAGGTAACCTAAACGGAAGGCACCACTGCTTGCAAAACCTTTCTCCCAAAAATAGCCTCCGAAGAAGCAAAAGTAATGAATTTGTAAAATTTGGCAAACGTATGCAGTGAAGACCAAGTCGCTGCCTTACAAATCTGTTCAACAGAAGCCTCATTCTTGGAAGCCCATGTGGAAGCCACAGCTCTAGTAGAATGAGCTGTAATTCGTTCAGGAGGCTGCCTTCCAGCAGTCTCATAAGCCAACCGGATTATACTTTTCAGCCAGAAAGACAGAGAGGTCGCAGTTGCCTTTTGACTACTCCTCCTGCCAGAATAGACGACAAACAAGGACGATGTTTGTCTGAAGTCTTTAGTTGCTTTTAGATAAAACTTTAAAGCACGAACCCCATCAAGATGGTGTAACAGACGTTCCTTGTTAGAAACTGGATTAGGACACAGAGAAGGAACAACTATTTCCTGGTTGATATTCTTATTGGAAACCACTTTTGGAAGAAAACTAGGTTTGGTACGTAAAACGACCTTATCTGTATGAAACACCAGATAGGGTGAATTACACTGCAAAGCAGACAATTCAGAAACTCTTCTCGCAGAAGAAATAGCTACAAAAAAACAAAACTTTCCAAGATAGTAACTTAATATCTATGGAATGTAGAGGTTCAAACGGAACCCCTTGAAAAACTGAAAGAATTAAATTTAGACTCCATGAAGGAGCCACAGGTCTGTAGACAGGCTTGATTCTGACTAAAGCCTGTACAAAACAGAATTTATGTTTACCTGATAAATTTCTTTCTCCAACGGTGTGTCCGGTCCACGGCGTCATCCTTACTTGTGGGATATTCTCTTCCCCAACAGGAAATGGCAAAGAGCCCAGCAAAGCTGGTCACATGATCCCTCCTAGGCTCCGCCTACCCCAGTCATTCGACCGACGTTAAGGAGGAATATTTGCATAGGAGAAACCATATGGTACCGTGGTGACTGTAGTTAAAGAAAATAAAATATCAGACCTGATTAAAAAAACCAGGGCGGGCCGTGGACCGGACACACCGTTGGAGAAAGAAATTTATCAGGTAAACATAAATTCTGTTTTCTCCAACATAGGTGTGTCCGGTCCACGGCGTCATCCTTACTTGTGGGAACCAATACCAAAGCTTTAGGACACGGATGAAGGGAGGGAGCAAATCAGGTCACCTAAATGGAAGGCACCACGGCTTGCAAAACCTTTCTCCCAAAAATAGCCTCAGAAGAAGCAAAAGTATCAAACTTGTAAAATTTGGTAAAAGTGTGCAGTGAAGACCAAGTCGCTGCCCTACATATCTGATCAACAGAAGCCTCGTTCTTGAAGGCCCATGTGGAAGCCACAGCCCTAGTGGAATGAGCTGTGATTCTTTCGGGAGGCTGCCGTCCGGCAGTCTCGTAAGCCAATCTGATGATGCTTTTAATCCAAAAAGAGAGAGAGGTAGAAGTTGCTTTTTGACCTCTCCTTTTACCTGAATAAACAACAAACAAGGAAGATGTTTGTCTAAAATCCTTTGTAGCATCTAAATAGAATTTTAGAGCGCGAACAACATCCAAATTGTGCAACAAACGTTCCTTCTTTGAAACTGGTTTTGGACACAGAGAAGGTACGATAATCTCCTGGTTAATGTTTTTGTTAGAAACAACTTTTGGAAGAAAACCAGGTTTAGTACGTAAAACCACCTTATCTGCATGGAACACCAGATAAGGAGGAGAACACTGCAGAGCAGATAATTCTGAGACTCTTCTAGCAGAAGAAATCGCAACTAAAAACAAAACTTTCCAAGATAATAACTTAATATCAACGGAATGTAAGGGTTCAAATGGAACCCCCTGAAGAACTGAAAGAACTAAATTGAGACTCCAAGGAGGAGTCAAAGGTTTGTAAACAGGCTTGATTCTAACCAGAGCCTGAACAAAGGCTTGAACATCTGGCACAGCTGCCAGCTTTTTGTGAAGTAATACCGACAAGGCAGAAATCTGTCCCTTCAGGGAACTTGCAGATAATCCTTTTTCCAATCCTTCTTGAAGGAAGGATAGAATCCTAGGAATCTTAACCTTGTCCCAAGGGAATCCTTTAGATTCACACCAACAGATATATTTTTTCCAAATTTTGTGGTAAATCTTTCTAGTCACAGGCTTTCTGGCCTGAACAAGAGTATCGATAACAGAATCTGAGAATCCTCGCTTCGATAAAATCAAGCGTTCAATCTCCAAGCAGTCAGCTGGAGTGAAACCAGATTCGGATGTTCGAACGGACCCTGAACAAGAAGGTCTCGTCTCAAAGGTAGCTTCCAAGGTGGAGCCGATGACATATTCACCAGATCTGCATACCAAGTCCTGCGTGGCCACGCAGGAGCTATCAAGATCACCGACGCCCTCTCCTGCTTGATCCTGGCTATCAGCCTGGGGATGAGAGGAAATGGCGGGAACACATAAGCTAGTTTGAAGGTCCAAGGTGCTACTAGTGCATCCACTAGAGCCGCCTTGGGATCCCTGGATCTGGCCCCGTAGCAAGGAACTTTGAAGTTCTGACGAGAGGCCATCAGATCCATGTCTGGAATGCCCCACAGGTGAGTGACTTGGGCAAAGATTTCCGGATGGAGTTCCCACTCCCCCGGATGCAATGTCTGCCGACTCAGAAAATCCGCTTCCCAATTTTCCACTCCTGGGATGTGGATAGCAGACAGGTGGCAGGAGTGAGACTCCGCCCAAAGAATAATTTTGGTTACTTCTTCCATCGCTAGGGAACTCCTTGTTCCCCCCTGATGGTTGATGTACGCAACAGTCGTCATGTTGTCTGATTGAAACCGTATGAACCTGGTCCTCGCAAGCTGGGGCCAGGCCTGGAGAGCATTGAATATCGCTCTCAGTTCCAGAATATTTATCGGTAGAAGAGATTCTTCCCGAGACCAAAGACCCTGAGCTTTCAGGGATCCCCAGACCGCGCCCCAGCCTATCAGACTGGCGTCGGTCGTGACAATGACCCACTCTGGTCTGTGGAACATCATCCCTTGAGACAGATTGTCCAGGGACAGCCACCAACGGAGTGAGTCTCTGGTCTTCTGATTTACTTGTATCTTCGGAGACAAGACTGTATAGTCCCCATTCCACTGACTGAGCATGCACAGTTGTAATGGTCTTAGATGAATGCGCGCAAAAGGAACTATGTCCATCGCCGCCACCATCAACCCGATCACTTCCATGCACTGAGCTATGGAAGGAAGAGGAACGGAATGAAGTATCCGACAAGAGTCCAGAAGCTTTGTTTTTCTGGCCTCTGTTAGAAAGATCCTCATTTCTAAGGAGTCTATAATTGTTCCCAAGAAGGGAACCCTTGTTGACGGGGATAGAGAACTCTTTTCCACGTTCACTTTCCAGCCGTGAGATCTGAGAAAGGCCAGGACAATGTCCGTGTGAGCCTTTGCTTGAGGAAGGGACGACGCTTGAATCAGAATGTCGTCCAGGTAAGGTACTACTGCAATGCCCCTTGGTCTTAGCACCGCTAGAAGGGACCCTAGTACCTTTGTGAAAATCCTTGGAGCAGTGGCTAATCCGAAAGGAAGCGCCACGAACTGGTAATGTTTGTCCAGGAATGCAAACCTTAGGAACCGATGATGTTCCTTGTGGATAGGAATATGTAGATACGCATCCTTTAAATCCACCGTGGTCATGAATTGACCTTCCTGGATGGAAGGAAGGATAGTTCGAATGGTTTCCATCTTGAACGATGGGACCTTGAGAAATTTGTTTAAGATCTTGAGATCTAGGATTGGTCTGAACGTTCCCTCTTTTTTGGGAACTATGAACAGATTGGAGTAGAACCCCATCCCCTGTTCTCTTAATGGAACAGGATGAATCACTCCCATTTTTAACAGGTCTTCTACACAATGTAAGAACGCCTGTCTTTTTATGTGGTCTGAAGACAACTGCGACCTGTGGAACCTCCCCCTTGGGGGAAGTCCCTTGAATTCCAGAAGATAACCCTGGGAGACTATTTCTAGCGCCCAAGGATCCAGAACATCTCTTGCCCAAGCCTGAGCGAAGAGAGAGAGTCTGCCCCCCACCAGATCCGGTCCCGGATCGGGGGCCAATATTTCATGCTGTCTTGGTAGCAGTGGCAGGTCTCTTGGCCTGCTTTCCCTTGTTCCAGCCTTGCATTGGTCTCCAAGCTGGCTTGGCCTGAGAAGTATTACCCTCTTGCTTAGAGGACGTAGCACCTTGGGCTGGTCCGTTTTTACGAAAGGGACGAAAATTAGGTCTATTTTTTGCCTTGAAAGGCCGATCCTGAGGAAGGGCGTGGCCCTTACCCCCAGTGATATCAGAGATAATCTCTTTCAAGTCAGGACCAAACAACGTTTTCCCCTTGAAAGGAATGTTTAGTAGCTTGTTCTTGGAAGACGCATCAGCCGACCAAGATTTCAACCAAAGCGCTCTGCGCGCCACAATAGCAAACCCAGAGTTCTTAGCCGCTAACTTAGCCAATTGCAAAGAGGCGTCTAGAGTGAAAGAATTAGCCAATTTGAGAGCATTGATTCTGTCCATAATCTCCTCATAAGGAGGAGAGTCACTATCGAGCACCTTAAGCAGTTCATCAAACCAGAAATATGCGGCAGTAGTGACAGGGACAATGCATGAAATGGGTTGTAGAAGGTAACCCTGCTGAACAAACATCTTTTTAAGCAAACCTTCTAATTTTTTATCCATAGGATCTTTGAAAGCACAACTATCCTCTATGGGAATAGTGGTGCGTTTGTTTAAAGTAGAAACCGCTCCCTCGACCTTGGGGACTGACTGCCATAAGTCCTTTCTGGGGTCGACCATAGGAAACAATTTTTTAAATATGGGGGGAGGGACGAAAGGAATACCGGGCCTTTCCCATTCTTTATTAACAATGTCCGCCACCCGCTTGGGTATAGGAAAAGCTTCTGGGAGCCCCGGCACCTCTAGGAACTTGTCCATTTTACATAGTTTCTCTGGGATGACTAAATTTTCACAATCATCCAGAGTGGATAATACCTCCTTAAGCAAAATGCGGAGATGTTCCAATTTAAATTTAAATGTAATCACATCAGATTCAGCCTGCTGAGAAATGTTCCCTAAATCAGTAATTTCTCCCTCAGACAAAACCTCCCTGGCCCCCTCAGATTGGGTTAGGGGCCCTTCAGAGATATTAATATCAGCGTCGTCATGCTCTTCAGTAACTAAAACAGAGCAGCCACGCTTACGCTGACAAGGGTTCATTTTGGCTAAAATGTTTTTGACAGAATTATCCATTACAGCCGTTAATTGTTGCATAGTAAGGAGTATTGGCGCGCTAGATGTACTAGGGGCCTCCTGAGTGGGCAAGACTCGTGTAGACGAAGGAGGGAATGATGCAGTACCATGCTTACTCCCCTCACTTGAGGAATCATCTTGGGCATCATTGTCATTATCACATAAATCACATTTATTTAAATGAATAGGAATTCTGGCTTCCCCACATTCAGAACACAGTCTATCTGGTAGTTCAGACATGTTAAACAGGCATAAACTTGAACAGAAAGTACAAAAAACGTTTTAAAATAAAACCGTTACTGTCACTTTAAATTTTAAACTGAACACACTTTATTACTGCAATTGCGAAAAAACATGAAGGAATTGTTCAAAATTCACCAAATTTTCACCACAGCGTCTTAAAGCTTTGAAAATATTGCACACCAATTTTGGAAGCTTTAACCCTTAAAATAACGGAACCGGAGCCGTTTTAAGCTTTAAACCCCTTTACAGTCCCTGGTATCTGCTTTGCTGAGACCCAACCAAACCCAAAGGGGAATACGATACCAAATGACGCCTTCAGAAGTCTTTTATAAGTATCAGAGCTCCTCTCACATGCGACTGCATGCCATGCCTCTCAAAAACAAGTGCGCAACACCGGCGCGAAAATGAGACTCTGCCTATGCTTTGGGAAAGCCCCTAAAGAATAAGGTGTCTAAAACAGTGCCTGCCGATATTATTATATCAAAATACCCATATAAAATGATTCCTCAAGGCTAAATATGTGTTAATAATCAAACGATTTAGCCCAGAAAAAGTCTACAGTTTAAATAAGCCCTTGTGAAGCCCTTATTTACAATCGTAATAAACATGGCTTACCGGATCCCATAGGGAAAATGACAGCTTCCAGCATTACATCGTCTTGTTAGAATGTGTCATACCTCAAGCAGTAAGAGACTGCACACTGTTCCCCCAACTGAAGTTAATTGCTCTCAACAGTCCTGTGTGGAACAGCCATGGATTTTAGTTACGGTTGCTAAAATCATTTTCCTCATACAAACAGAATTCTTCATCTCTTTTCTGTTTCTGAGTAAATAGTACGTACCAGCACTATTTGAAAATAACAAACTCTTGATTGAATAATGAAAAACTACAGTTAAACACTAAAAAACTCTAAGCCATCTCCGTGGAGATGTTGCCTGTACAACGGCAAAGAGAATGACTGGGGTAGGCGGAGCCTAGGAGGGATCATGTGACCAGCTTTGCTGGGCTCTTTGCCATTTCCTGTTGGGGAAGAGAATATCCCACAAGTAAGGATGACGCCGTGGACCGGACACACCTATGTTGGAGAAACCCTGAATATCTGGCATGGCTGCCAGACGCTTGTGTAACCAAACAGACAGAGCAGATATCTGTCCCTTAAAAGAACTAGCTGACAGACCTTTCTCCAATCCTTCTTGGAGAAAAGATAGTATCCTTGGAATCCTAATCTTACTCCATGAGTAACCCTTGGATTCGCACCAGCAAAGATATTTCCGCCATATCTTATGGTAAATTTTCCTGGTGACATATTCACCAGGTCTGCATACCAAGTCCTGCGTGGCCACGCAGGAGCTATTAGAATTACCGAAGCCTTCTCCTGCTTGATCCTGGCTACTAGCCGGGGGAGAAGGGGAAACGGTGGAAAGACATAAGCTAGATTGAACGACCAAGGCGCTACTAAGGTATCTACCAATGTCGCCTTGGGATCCCTGGACCTGGACCCGTAACGTGTAGCTTTGAAGTTATGACGTGACGCCATCAGATCCAGATCTGTAATGCCCCATAGCTAGGTCAGCTGAGCAAAAAACCTCCGGGTGGAGTACCCACTCCCCCGGATGGAAAGTCTGAAGACTCAGATAATCCGCTTCCCAGTTGTCCACTCCTGGGATGTGAACTGCTGATAGATGGCAGGAGTGATCCTCTGCCCATTTGATGATCTTGAATACCTCCCTCATCGCCAGGGAACTCCTTGTTCCCCCCTGATGATTGATGTACGCAACAGTCGTCAAGTCCGACTGAAAACTGATGAATTTGGCCTCCGCTAGTTGAGGCCATGCCTGGAGCGCATTGAATATCGCTCTCAATTCCAAAATGTTTATCGGGAGAAGAAATTCTTCCCGAGACCATAGACCCTGAACCTTCAGGGACTTCCAGACCGCTCCCCAGCCTAAGAGGCTGGCGTCGGTCGTGACAATGATCCACTTCGGTCTTCGGAAACTCATTCCTTGAGACAGGTGATCCTGAGACAACCACCAGAGGAGTGAGTCTCTGGTTTGCTGGTCCATCTGAATCTGGGGAGAAAAATCTGCATAATCCCCATTTCATTGTTTGAGCATGCACAGTTGCAATGGTCTTAAATGAATTCGAGCAAAAGGAACCACGTCCATTGCCGCAACCATTAGTCCTGTTACCTCCATGCACTGAGCTATGGAGGGTTGAGGAATGGATTGAAGAACTCGACAAGTGTTCAAAAGTTTTAGTTTCCTGACCTCTGTCAGAAAGATTTTCATTTCTACCGAGTCTATTATTGTTCCCAGGAAGGGAACCCTTGTGAACGGGGACAGAGAACTTTTTTCTATGTTCACCTTCCACCCGTGAGACCTTAGAAAGGCTAGAACAATGTCCGTATGAGCCCTTGCTTTGTGAAAAGACGACGCCTGTATTAAATGTCGTCTAGTTAAGGTGCTACTGCAATGCCCCTTGGCCTTAGCACCGCTAGAAGGGACCCTAGCACCTTTGTGAAAATTCTCGGAGCAGTGGCCAATCCGAAGGGAAGAGCCACGAACTGGTAATCCGAATGGTTTCCATTTGGAATGATGGAACTCTGAGTAATTGGTCTAGGATCTTTAAATCCAGAATTGGCCTGAAAGTTCCTTCCTTTTTGGGAACTTCAAACAGGTTTGAGTAAAATCCCAGTCCTTGTCCTGCTGTTGGAACTGGGTTTATCACTCCCATTTTTAAAAGGTACTCTACGCAATGTAAGAATGCCTGTCTCTCTATCTGGTCTAAAGATAAGCGAGACAAGTGGAACCTTCCCCTTGGAGGAAGGTCCTTGAATTCTAGAAGATACCCCTGAGAGACAATTTCTAGTGCCCAGGGGTCCGGAACATCTCTTGCCCAGGCCTGAGCAAAGAGAGAAAATCTGCCCCCTACTAGATCCGGTCCCGGATCGGGGGCTACCCCTTCATGCTGTCTTGGTAGCAGCAGCAGGTTTTTTGGCCTGTTTACCCTTGTTCCAGCCTTGCAATGGTTTCCATGCTGGTTTGGGCTGGGGTGCGTTACCCTCTTGCCTAGTGGCTGTAGAGGTAGAAGCCGGTCCGTTCCTGAAATTGCGAAAGGAACGAAAATTAGACTTATTTTTAACTTTGAAAGGTCTATCCTGTGGAAGGGCATGGCCCTTTCCCCCAGTGATATCTGAAATAATTTCTTTCAACTCTGGCCCGAATAGGGTCTTACCTTGAAAGGAATATCAAACAAATTTGTTTTGGACGACACATCCGCCGACCACGATTTTAGTCAAAGCGCTCTACGCGGAACTATTGCGAAACCAGAATCTTTCGCCGCTAATTTAGCTAACTGAAAAGCGGCATCTGTAATGAAAGAATTAGCCAACTTCAGGGCGTGAATTCTATCCATGACTTCATCCTAAGAAGTCTCCTTCTGGAGCGAGTTTTCTAATTCCTCAAACCAAAAAGCAGCTGCAGTGGTTACAGGAATAATGCAAGAAATTGGTTGAAGAAGAAAACCTTGTTGAACAAAAATTTTCTTAAATAAACCTTCTAATTTTTTATCCATAGGATCTTTGAAAGCGCCACTGTCTTCTATTGGTATAGTTGTGCGCTTAGCTAGCTTTGAAACTGCCCCCTCTACCTTAGGGACCGTCTGCCACGCGTCCCTTCTGGGGTCAACAATGGGGAACATTTTCTTAAATATAGGAGGGGGAACAAAAGGTACACCTGGTTTCTCCCACTCCTTATTCACTATATCCGCCACCCTCTTAGGTATCGGAAACGCATCAGTGTGTACTGGGACCTCTAAGAATTTATCCATTTTACACAATTTTTCTGGGACCACCAAAGGGTCACAATCATCACGAGTAGCCATGACCTCCTTAAGTAGAGCGCGGAGGTGTTCTAGCTTAAATTTAAATGCTATGGTATCAGGCTCTGCCTGCTGAGAAACTTTTCCTGTGTCAGAAATTTCTCCCTCAGACAAGCCCTTCCTCATCGCCAAGTCAGATTGATGTGAGGGCACTACAGATAAATTATCCTCTGCGTCTACTTGCTCATTTTCTGTATTTAACCCCTTAATGACCACAGCACTTTTCCATTTTCTGTCCGTTTGGGACCAAAGCTATTTTTACATTTTTGCGGTGTTTGTGTTTAGCTGTAATTTTCCTCTTACTCATTTACTGTACCCACACATATTATATACCGTTTTTCTCGCCATTAAATGGACTTTCAAAATATACCATTATTTTCATCATATCTTATAAGTTACTATAAAAAATATTATAAAATATGAGGAAAAAATGGAAAAAACACACTTTTTCTAACTTTGACCCCCAAAATCTGTTACACATCTACAACCACCAAAAAACACCCATGCTAAATAGTTTCTAAATTTTGTCCTGAGTTTAGAAATACCCAATGTTTACATGTTCTTTGCAAGTTATAGGGCCATAAATACAAGTAGCACTTTGCCATTTCCAAACCACTTTTTTTCAAAATTAGCGCTAGTTACATTGGGACACTAATATCTTTCAGGAATCTCTGAATATCCATTGACATGTATATATTTTTTTTTAGAAGACATCCCAAAGTATTAATCTAGGCCCATTTTGGTATATTTCATGCCACCATTTCACCGCCGAATGCGATCAAATAAAAATATTTTTTTACTTTTTCACAAATGTTTTCACAAACTTTAGGTTTCTCACTGAAATTATTTACAAACAACTCATGAAATTATGGAATAAATGGTTGTAAATGCTTCTCTGGGATCCCCTTTGTTCATAAATAGCAGACATATATGGCTTTGGCTTTGCTTTTTGGTAATTAGAAGGCTGCTAAATGCCACTGCGCACCACACGTGTATTATGCCCAGCAGTGAATGGGTTAATTAGGGAGCATGTAGGGAACTTCTAGGGTTAATTTTAGCTCTAGTGTAGTGTAGTAGACAACCCCAAGTATTGATCTAGGCCCATTTTGGTATATTTCATGCCACCATTTCACCGCCAAAAGCAATCAAATAAAAAAAAATTGTTCACTTATTCAAACTTTAGGTTTCTCACTAAAATTATTTTCAAACAGCTTGTGCAATTATGGCACAAATGGTTTTAAATGCTTCTCTGGGATCCCCTTTGTTCAGAAATAGCAGACATATATGGCTTTGGCGTTGCTTTTTGGTAATTATAAGGCCGCTAAATGCTGCTGCGCATCACATGTGTATTATGGCCAGCAGTGAAGGGGTTAATTAGGTAGTTTGTAAGGAGCTTGCAGGGTTAATTTTAGCTTTAGTGTAGAGATCAGACTCCCACCTGACACATCCCACCCCCTGATCCCTCCCAAACAGCTCTCTTCCCTCCCCCACCCCACAATTGTCCCCGCCATCTTAAGTACTGGCAGAAAGTCTGCCAGTACTAAAATAAAAGGTATTAAAAAAAAATAATAATTTTTTTAGCATATTTACATATGCTGCTATGTAGGGTCCCCCCTTAGCCCCCAACCTCCCTGATCCCCCCAAAATAGCTCCCTAACCCTCCCCCTCTGCCTTATTGGGGCCATCTTGGGTACTGGCAGCTGTCTGCCAGTACCCAGTTTGCAAATAAAAATGTTTTTTTTTTTTATTTATTTTTTTTATTTGTTTCTGTAGTGTAGCTTCCCCCCCACAGTCCAATACCCCACCAGCCAAACCGATCACCAAATAAATATATTAACCCCTTTGATCCCCACTTCTAACAAAAAACTTTCTGTAGCGTAGTGGTTCCCACCCGCTCCCTCCCCGTGCACGCGCCCGCCCGGCCTCCCCGCGCACGTGCGCGCGTCCGTGCGCGTCCCCCCGGTCGTCCCCGCCCCCGATCCCGCCCCCCTCCGCATCACAAAGGCCATCGATGGCCGCCACCCACCTCCCACACCGGCTCCCACCCACCAACGAACGTAGCAGTTAATGTCCGGTGCAGAGAGGGCCACAGAGTGGCTCTCTCTGCACCGGATGGCTAAAAATGGTTATTGCAGGATGCCTCGATATCGAGGCATCACTGCAATAACCGGAAAGCAGCTGGAAGCGAGCAGGATCGCTTCCAGCTGCTTTCCACACCGAGAACGTGCAGGGTACGTCCTCAGGCGTTAACTGCCTTTTTTTTGAGGACGTACCCTGCACGTCCTCGGTCATTAAGGGGTTAAAACTGAGCAATCACGCTTCCTAGGAAAGCTGGCAGTTTGGATAAAAATGCTGCGATAGAATTATCCATTACTGCTGCTAACTGTTGCATAGTAATCGCAATTGGTGCGCTAGATGTACTGGGCATCGCCTGCGCGGGCATAGCTGGTGTTGACACAGAAGGAGAGGAAAGCAAGCTATTTTCACTACCTTCAGCTAAAGAATCATCTTGGGCTATATTTTTAAGTGTGATTGTACTGTCCTTAAGCTGTTTGGACGCTATGGCACACTTCACACATAAATTTAATGGGGGAACCACCTTGGCCTTTGGACATACAGAACATAGGCTATCTGAAGACTCAGACATGTTTAACAGACTTAAACAGAACTATAATGCAATAAAAATTATTTTTGACAAAAACGTTACTGTCTCTTTAAATAATAAAAAAGCACACTTTTTTTACTGAAATATCAAAAAACCATGAAATAAACATCCGATTTTAATGAAATTTTCACCACAGAGTCTTAATGCTTTGAAAAGATTGCACACAAATTTTCAGATCAATTAACCCCTTAATGCACACTTTTTTACTGAAACATCAAAAAAACCATGAAATAAACATCCGATTTTAATGAAATTTTCACCAGAGTCTTAATGCTTTGAAAAGATTGCACACAAATTTTCAGATCAATTAACCCCTTAATGCCCAAACCGGAGTTAATAACAGTTATTAACCAGTTAAAACACTACAGTACTAGCCACAGATTTCACTGTAGCCTTTTACCTTCATTAGGGATTATTTTAGCAGGAAATAAGCCACCCTGGAGTCTTTTAAGATGCCTCTTGACTCCCCACATGAAGCTGCATGGATTGCCTAGGCAAAAACAACTGCACAATTTAGGTCTAAAGATGAGGCCTCCTCCCTCTTCATTCTAGAGTGGAGGGGCCTTTCTGACTAGATTTAGGTGTCCAAATAAGTGCCAGGCCGAAATTAAACCCCAAAAGTGTTTTAAAGTCTGAAAAAACACCTTATTTATAGTGAAAAACATGCTAAAAAGCAATCGATTTTAAAGCCCACAATAGTGTCAACCAGCATAGAGCCCTAAATATAAGCCATCATTTTATACAGAGTCTATTAGAAAAAAAAAAAAATGGCTTAGCAATCCCAGAGGGAATTTCTGACAGTCTTCTAGCATTACATGGTCTTGTTAGAAACATGACTGATCATACCTGAAGCAGATAAGCCTGCAAACTGTTCCCCCCAACTGATGTTCTCTGGTTAACAGTCCTGCGTGGGAACAGCAATGGATTTTAGTTACTGGTGCTAAAATCATACTCCTCTCAACAGAAATCTTCATCACTTTCTGCTGTAGAGTAAATAGTACAAACCGGCACTATTTTAAAATAACAAACTCTTGATAGAAGAAATAAAAAACTACAACTAACACCACATACTCTTTACCACCCCCGTGGAGATGCTACTTGTTCAGAGCGGCAAAGAGAATGACTGGGGGGGCGGAGCCTGAGGGGAGCTATATGGACAGCTCTGCTGTGTGCTCTCTTTGCCACTTCCTGTAGGGGAAGAGAATATCCCCACAAGTAAGGATGAAGCCGTGGACCGGATACACCAATGTAGGAGAAAAATGCTGTTTTGACAATATTTTTATTTGGGAGAAATGTTCTCAGTAGTTTATAGAATAAAACAAATATGTTCATTTACTAAAACACATACCTATAAATAGTAAAACCAGAGAAAGTGATAACGTAGCAGTGTTCATTTTTTCTAGAGCTGTGTATGTATATGTATATATATATATATATATATATATATATAAATAACACAATTTATGCTTACCTGATAAATTTATTTATCTTGTGGTGTATCCAGTCCACGGATCATCCATTACTTGTGGGGATATTCTCATTCCCAACAGGAAGTTGCAAGAGCACACCCACAGCAGAGCTGTCTATATAGCTCCTCCCTTAACTGCCATATCCAGTCATTCGACCGAAAACAAACAGAGAAAGGAGAAACCATAGGGTGCAGTGGTGACTGTAGTTTAAAATTAAAAAATACCTGCCTTAAAATGACAGGGCGGGCCGTGGACTGGATACACCACAAGAGAAATAAATTTATCAGGTAAGCATAAATTGTATTTTCTCTTGTAAGGTGTATCCAGTCCACGGATCATCCATTACTTGTGGGATACCAATACTAAAGCTAAAGTACACGGATGAAGGGAGGGACAGGGCAGGTACTTAAACGGAAGGTACCACTGCCTGTAAAACCTTTCTCCCAAAAATAGCCTCCGAAGAAGCAAAAGTATCAAATTTGTAGAATTTTGAAAAAGTATGAAGCGAAGACCAAGTCGCAGCCTTGCAAATCTGTTCAACAGAAGCCTTATTTTTAAAGGCCCATGTGGAAGCCACAGCTCTAGTAGAATGAGCTGTAATCCTTTCTGGAGGCTGCTGGCCAGCAGTCTCATAGGCTAAGCGGATTATGCTTCTTAGCCAAAAAGAAAGAGAGGTTGCCGAAGCCTTTTGACCTCTCCTCTGTCCAGAGTAGACAACAAACAAAGCAGATGTTTGACGAAAATCTTTAGTAGCTTGTAAGTAAAACTTTAAAGCACGAACCACGTCTAGATTGTGTAATAGACGTTCCTTCTTTGAAGAAGGATTAGGACACAAAGACGGAACAACAATCTCTTGATTGATATTTTTATTATATACCACCTTAGGTAAAAACCCAGGTTTGGTACGCAGAACTACCTTATCTGCATGGAAGATCAGATAAGGAGAATCACATTGTAAGGCAGATAACTCGGAAACTCTACGAGCCGAGGAAATAGCTACCAAAAAAATAACTTTCCAAGATAAAAGTTTGATATCTATGGAATGAAGAGGTTCAAACGGAACCCACTGAAGAACTTTAAGAACCAAATTTAAGCTCCAAGGTGGAGCAACAGGTTTAAACACAGGCTTGATTCTAACTAAAGCCTGACAAAATGCCTGAACGTCTGGAACATCCACCAGACGCTTGTGCAAAAGAATAGATAGCGCAGAAATCTGTCCCTTTAAGGAACTAGTTGACAATCCTTTCTCCAATCCTTCTTGGAGAAAAGATAATATCCTGGGAATCCTGACCTTACTCCATGAGTAGCCCTTGGATTCACACCAATAAAGATATTTACGCCATATCTTATGATAGATTTTCCTGGTGACAGGCTTTCGTGCCTGAATTAAGGTATCAATGACTGACTCGGAGAAACCACGCTTTGATAAAATCAAGCGTTCAATCTCCAGGCAGTCAGCCTCAGAGAAATTAGATTTGGATGGTTGAAAGGACCCTGAAGTAGAAGGTCCTGTCTCAGCGGCAGAGTCCATGGTGGAAAAGATGACATGTCCACCAGATCTGCATACCAAGTCCTGCGTGGCCACGCAGGCGCTATCAAGATCACCGATGCTCTCTCCTGATTGATTTTGGCAATCAGACGAGGGAGCAGAGGAAACGGTGGAAACACATAAGCCAGGTTGAAGGACCAAGGCGCTTCTAGAGAATCTATCAGCGTTGCCTTGGGGTCCCTGGACCTGGATCCGTAACAAGAAAGCTTGGCGTTCTGGCGAGACGCCATGAGATCCAGTTCTGGTTTGCCCCAACGATGAGCAAACACCTCCAGATGGAGTTCCCACTCCCCCGGATGAAAAGTCTGTCGACTTAGAAAATCCGCCTCCCAGTTCTCTACACCTGGGATATGGATAGCTGATAGGTGACAAAAGTGAATCTCTGCCCAGCGAATTATCTTTGAGACTTCTAACATCGCTAGGGAACTCCTTGTTCCCCCTTGATGGTTGATGTAAGCCACAGTCGTGATGTTGTCCGACTGAAATCTGATGAACCTCATTGACGCTAGATGAGGCCAAGTCTGAAGAGCATTGAATATCGCCCTTAGTTCCAGAATGTTTATTGGAAGGAGTGTGTAATCCCCATTCCACTGACTGAGCATGCAGAGTTGCAGCATTCTGAGATGTAGGCTTGCAAACGGCACTATGTCCATTGCCGCTACCATTAAGTCGATTACTTCCATGCACGGAGCCACCGAAGAGCGAGGAATGGAATAAAGAACACGGCAGGAATTTAGAAGTTTTGATAACCTGGACTCCGTCAGGTACATTTTCATTTCTACAGAATCTATCAGAGTCCCTAGGAAGGAAACTCTTGTGAGGGGGGATAGAGAACTCTTTTCCTCGTTCACCTTCCACCCATGCGACCTCAGAAATGCCAACACTATGTCCGTATGAGACTTGGCAATTTGGAAGTTTGACGCCTGAATCAGGATGTCGTCTAAATAAGGGGCCACTGCTATGCCCCGCGGCCTTAGGACCACCAGAAGCGACCCCAGAACCTTCGTAAAAATTCTTGGGGCTGTAGCTAACCCAAAGGGAAGAGCTACAAACTGGTAATGCCTGTCTAGGAAGGCAAACCTGAGAAACCGATGATGATCTTTGTGTATCGGAATGTGAAAATAAGCATCCTTTAAATCCACTGTAGTCATGTATTGACCCTCCTGGATCATAGGTAGGATGGTACGAATAGTCTCCATCTTGAATGATGGAACTCTGAGGAATTTGGTTAAGATCTTTAGATCCAAAATTGGTCTGAAGGTTCCCTCTTTTTTGGGAACTACAAACAGATTTGAGTAAAATCCCTGTCCCTGTTCCTCCTTTGGAACTGGATGGATCACTCCCGTAACTAGGAGGTCTTGTACACAGTGTAAGAATGCCTCTCTCTTTATCTGGTTTGCAGATAATTGTGAAAGGTGAAATCTCCCTTTTGGGGGGGAAGCCTTGAAGTCCAGAAGATATCCCTGGGATATAATTTCCAACGCCCAGGGATCCTGGACATCTCTTGCCCACGCCTGGGCGAAGAGCGAAAGTCTGCCCCCTACTAGATCCGTTACCGGATAGGGAGCCGTTCCTTCATGCTGTTCTAGAGGCAGCAGCAGGCTTTTTGGCCTGCTTACCCTTGTTCCACGTCTGGTTAGGTCTCCAGACCGTCTTGGACTGAGCAAAAATTCCCTCTTGTTTTGCATTAGAGGAAGTTGATGCCTCACTTGCCTTGAAGTTTCAAAAGGCACGAAAATTAGACTGTTTGGCCCTTGACTTGGACCTATCCTGAGGAAGGGCATGACCTTTTCCTCCAGTGATATCAGCAATAATCTCCTTCAAACCAGGCCCGAATAGGGTCTGCCCCTTGAAGGGAATGTTAAGCAGCTTAGACTTTGAAGTCACGTCAGCTGACCATGATTTGAGCCATAGCGCTCTGCACGCCTGGATAGCAAAACCAGAATTCTTAGCCGTTAGTTTAGTCAAATGAACAATGGCATCAGAAACAAAAGAATATGCTAGCTTAAGTGCTCTAAGCTTGTCAAGTATGTCATCCAATGGAGTCTCTACCTGTAAAGCCTCTTCCAGAGATTCAAACCAGAATGCCGCAGCAGCAGTGACAGGTGCAATGCATGCAAGGGGCTGTAGGATAAAACCTTGTTGAATAAACATTTTCTTAAGGTAACCTTCTAACTTTTTATCCATTGGATCTAAGAAAGCACAACTGTCCTCGACAGGGATAGTAGTACGCTTTGCTAGAGTAGAAACTGCTCCCTCCACCTTAGGGACTGTCTGCCATAAGTCCTGTGTGGTGGCGTCTACTGGAAACATTTTTCTAAAAATAGGAGGGGGAGAGAACGGCACACCTGGTCTATCCCATTCCTTAGTAATAATTTCTGTAAACCTTTTAGGTATTGGAAAAACATCAGTGCACACCGGCACTACAAAGCATTTATCCAGTCTACACAATTTCTCTGGCACTGCAATAGTATCACAGTCATTCAGAGCAGCTAAAACCTCCCTGAGTAACACGTGGAGGTGTTCAAGCTTAAATTTAAATGTAGAAATATCAGAATCAGGTTGCATCATCTTCCCTGAGTCAGAAACATCACCCACAGAAAGAAGCTCTCCTTCTTCAGCTTCTGCATATTGTGAGGCAGTATCAGACATAGCTCTTAAAGCGTCAGTATGCTCTGTATTTCGTCTAACTCCAGAGCTATCTCGCTTTCCTCTAAATTCAGGTAGTCTGGCTAATACCGCTGACAGTGTATTATCCATGACTGCCGCCATGTCTTGTAAAGTAAATGCTATGGGCGCCCTAGATGTACTTGGCGCCATTTGAGCGTGAGTCCCTTGAGCGGGAGTCAAAGGATCTGACACGCAGGGAGAGTTAGTCGGCATAACTTCCCCCTCGTCAGATTCCTCTGGTGATACATTTTTTAAAGACAGAATATGATCTTTATTGCTTAAAGTGAAATCAGTACATTTGGTACACATTCTAAGAGGGGGTTCCACAATGGCTTTTAAGCATAATGAACAAAGAGTTTCCTCTATGTCAGACATGTTTGTACAGACTAGCAATGAGACCAGCAAGCTTGGAAAACACCTTAAAGGACCAGTCAATACAGTAGATTTGCATAATCAACAAATGCATGATAAGAAGACAATGCAATAGCACTTAGTCTGAACTTCAAATGAGTAGCAGATTTTTGATAAATAAATTGCAAAGTTATGTCTATTTCCACTCCCCCTGTACCATGTGACAGCCATCAGCCAATCACAAATGCATATACGTATATGCAGTGAATTCTTGCACATGCTCAGTAGGAGATGGTGACTCAAAAAGTGTAAATATAAAAAGACTGTGCACATTTTGTTAATTGAAGTAAATTGGAAAGTTGGTTTAAATTGCATGCTGTATCTGAATCTTGAAGTTTAATTTTGACTTGAGTGTTCCTTTAAATCAAGTTAACAAGCAAATATAAAAAACGGTACTGTGCCTTTAAGAGAAACAAATTATGTCAGAATTTGAAAAACAGTGAAAAAAAGGCAGTAAATCAAACGAAATTTTTACAGTGTGTATAATAAGCTAACAGAGCATTGCACCCACTTGCAAATGGATGATTAACCCCTTAGTTCAAAAAAACGATATAGACGTTTTTAACAGTCACACCAAACTGCCACAGCCTTGCTGTGGGCCTACCTTCCCCAACAAACGATTTTCGAAAGCCTAAGAGCCCTTTAGAGATGTCCTATTGCATTCAGAGGACTCCTGGAGGAAGCTGGATGTCTCAGTCTGTAAAAGTTACTGCGCAAAAAAGCGCTAAATTAGGCCCCTCCCACTCATAGTAACACAGTGGAAAGCCTTAGGAAACTGTTTCTAGGCAAATTTAAGCCAGCCATGTGGGAAAAAACTAGGCCCCAATAAAGTTTTATCACCAAAGTATATATAAAAACGTTTAAACATGGCAGCAAACATTTTATATTGTAAATATAAAAGAGTATTACCTCAAAAAGTAAGCATGATACCAGTCGCTATTAAATCACTGTATTCAGGCTTACCTTACATAAATTTGGCATCAGCAGCATTTTCTAGCATTCACATCTTCTAGAAAAATCTTAACTGCACATACCTCATAGCAGGATAACCTGCACGCCATTCCCCCGCTGAAGTTATCTCTCTCTTCAGTCATGTGTGAGAACAGCAATGGATCTTAGTTACAACCTGCTAAGATCATATAAATCACAGGCAGATTCTTCTATTTTTCTGCCTGGAACAAAATAGTACAACTCCGGTACCATTTAAAAATAATAAACTTTTGATTGAAGCAAAATAACAGCTACATTTCACCACTTCTCTCTTACTACCTCCATGTTTGTTGAGAGTTGCAAGAGAATGACTGGGTATGGCAGTTAGGGGAGGAGCTATATAGACAGCTCTGCTGTGGGTGTCCTCCTGCAACTTCCTGTTGGGAATGAGAATATCCCACAAGTAATGGATGATCCGTGGACTGGATACACCTTACAAGAGAAATAAATATATATATATATATATATATATAAGTTACTTAGAATATTTACAGATTATTTAACACAATTATTCAGTTAAAAATAAAGCAGTGTTTGAGAAAGTGTTGAGTTAAAAATCTTTTTTTTTTCTTATACTACATAAATGTTATTGAATATGATCTTCCCAACCTCTTGTCCACAGCTCTCATTGGTTTCTTTTGCTTCAACAAGCTGTTCCTTAATTTCAGAGTCAATATTTTTGCTGCACTCTTCATCTTCCCCATCACTAGAAAGAACAACTTAAAAAACAAATCAGGTTGTAAGCATAGAAAAGTAAAATAAATTACAATTTGAAAAATCAATTTCAAATACTGACTGTACAAACAAAGGCAGTAGTTTTAGGTTGTAAAATTTGGTTATAAGCTGTTAATTGTGTCATTATTTGAATGAGCACCTTTTTAGATGTAAAACTGCACCAAGCCAAGACTTAAAATAAGAGTTTGACAGTAAGGAATATAATGCTCTATAGTCTATATCAGTAAACTGTCTTGATAAAAGGTTTCATATCAAGTTGACAAGTATGAAGATATTCAAGAGTAGAGAGAAACAGGAGCGCCACATGGCCTAGCACTGTATATATTCGTGTGAGATGGTGCATAGAATATTTACACAGCACTCACATTTAGTAGAGCACCACTCTTGGTGCAAATAGAGCAGGCTGGAATTAAACAGTCACCCAGCAGACTGACCTCCAGAGTGACTACAAAGAGACAGGCTACGATATCCCAAAAGGTAGTGCACCATATAACAAGAAGTAAATAGGAATAAATGGTATAACAGCAAGTAGTAAGTACAAAACTTACTTTATTAAAAACAATTGTAAAAAACAAATTATGCTTACCTGATCATTTTCTTTTCTTCAAAGAGTCCACAACTGCATTCATTACTTTTGGGAAATAAGAACCTGACCACCAGGAGGAGGCAAAGACACCCCAGCCAAAGGCTTAAATACTCCTCCCACTTCCCTCATCCCCCAGTCATTCTGCCGAGGAACAAGGAACATTAGAAGAAATACCAGGGTGAAAAGGTGCCAGAAGAATAAAAGATAAGAGACGCCCCACAGAAAAAATACGGGTGGGGAGCTGTGGACTCTTTCCATCTGAAGAAAAGAAATTAGCAGGTAAGCATAATTTAAGTTTTTTTTCATAAATGGAAAGAGTCCACAGCTGCATTTATTACTTTTGGGAAAACAATACCCAAGCTATAAAGGACACTGAATGCAAAAATGGGAGGGTACAATAGGCGGCCCATTCTGAGGGCACCAGACCTGAAAAAACCCCAACCCAACCAAACCCTGCTTTGTCGGAGCCGGGCAAAAAAACTAGAAGGAAAAGGCCTCAAGGACACTGACCCGCAGATAGTCCGAAAGCCTAACAAGAGACCGCAAGCAGACTCACTGAGACAACACTCCTCCAAGAGAACCGTCGCCCAGCAGTCGGTCCCCTTACTAGTACAGTACCAAAATCCCCAAAAGGGAGAGGACAAGGGTAAGCCAAAGGGATAACCAAAAGGTACAGCAAAATCCATAAAGAAAAAAAAAACCTTCAAAAGGAGGGACAAGACCACAGAGACCCAAATGGATCCCGAGAACAAGGGGAGACGACACCCAACCCACAAGGAGCAACCGGGCATCATCAAGGAGCAGAAACATCTCCCAAACATTGTGCAACAGCACCGAAAAAGACAACTGAAGACAAAGTCCTCAAAACATCAGAACTCAGAGACTGAGCAAACAGAAAATTACAAGCAGCAAACTCAGAAAACAAACATCTGAGTACAGTAACACGCTGCCATCCATAGGAAGACACGGACAAAACACTATCCGTAAGGAAGAAGCGGCCGAACAAAATAGCAGACTGCCCATCCAAGACAGAGATTGCCCAACCTCTAGAGGACACTCTCCAGGCAATACAGGCCGCCAAGCCTACCCACAGATCTCAAAGGGGGAGAGGCACAGAACCTCTAAAAAAGGAAGGTCCACTGTAGCCCCCAAGACCTGAAGATGAATAACAGATCTCAGATCCTACACCTAGCCAGAATAGCCCAAGCAACAGCAGATCTGAAAGTAAGGGAACCGAAAGGAACTCAGAGACCGGCCCCCAAAAGGGCTGAAGAATGGACACAGCCACTACAACCTAAAGACAATAGAGCAGGCGTTAGACCCAAGGAGATCTAGCAAGGCCACCCGACTAAGTCTTAATGTGGAGCTAGCAGCTCCCCAGATGGAAAGGAACAACTCAAAGAGCATACCAATCCCCAAACCAGATAAACATCTATTCCAACCTCGCGAACACAGGAGAGGCCCCTAAAAAGGGAACCACCTGAAAAGGAGAGCATCGATAAACACCTGCCCAGAAGACAGGAAGTCGTAGGAAGAACCGAGAGCACACAAGGCCACGTCACTGACGAACACGGAAGAACCCCTTAAAACACCATCATGCTAGCAAACATAACAGATGCAAAAGAGACAGCTGAGCAACCGCAAACCTTCCGTTTGCTAGGCAGGAAAGCCCACCATCAGGTCACGTTAGTTGGCTGTCCCAAGGGAACCGTATCGTCTGGCACAAGACAAGGCCCAAGGAGCCCGGCTCTCAATAAATCTGGCAAATTTGTAAAACAGAAACAGCCAGAAAAAGGGCTAAGCCCAAGTACCCTGGAAACTGGAACCCCCAGGCCAGTCCTAGGATCATAAGGTCCGGTAACATCCCACGGCGGGATCCACAAAGAGAAAACGCAGAGTAAACCCCTCGACAACCGGAAGATCAGGACAAACAACCTGGGCCCCACAAATGTTTAGATTAACCAATCTTCCAGGCACATAAATCCCTCGTTTGATATAAAAAAACACACCTCTCAGGGAAAAAAATCCAGAACAACCCAGATAACAAGAGCAAGAAGCTCTTGCAAGTCCCGACCCAAAGGGAAGAGACCACCTCTTGCAGGAGCCCAACACTCCAAAGAGTCAGGGCATAAAAGGACACTAGAGCTAACAGGCTAACATGATTGTGCTTGAAGAGTGCGGCTAATCCCCCTATGGGACACAAAGCGCTGCTCATTTTATCAACCTCGAAAGGAGGAAAGGCTGAGTAGACCTCGTTGGGGATCGAACTAGCAACCCTCGGATAGCTACAGTACAGAGTAGCCACAGAGCATTAGAATGCTGAGCTAGCTGTCCAGCTAGCCACAAGCTCCAGACACAAGGGGAACAGTGAGAACAAGTCACCCGAACAGAGCAAAATCAAGCCTCCACATAACCTCAGATTCGAAGTCAGAGGACAGTAAAACATGGGTTTGGATGCGACCTGGATGGCAATACCTGAACCATATGAGTGGAAAAAAACTAGGACCTCTTCTATCTCAAGAAGGAGATGCAGAGCATTCCCAACACTGGGGAAGGACCCCTAACTGGAGCCCAAAAAGACCCGAAAAAGGAACAGCCAACTCCCGAAGGGAATCCAAGTCCCCGAAGGCGACCCATCCACAAGGAGAACGGAAAATCCAAGAGCTCTCAATGAAGAAGAGAATCACTAAAAGAACAAGTCCAAAAACATAATTTATGTAAGAACTTACCTGATAAATTCATTTCTTTCATTTTAGCAAGAGTCCATGAGCTAGTGACGTATGGGATATACATTCCTACCAGGAGGGGCAAAGTTTCCCAAACCTCAAAATGCCTATAAATACACCCCTCACCACACCCACAAATCAGTTTAACGTATAGCCAAAAAAGTGGGGTGACAAGAAAAAAGTGTGAAAGCATAAAAAACATAATATACAAAAAAATCAAAACCACCACAAAAAAGGGTGGGCCTCATGGACTCCTGCTAATATGAAAGAAATGAATTTATCAGGTAAGTTCTTACATAAATTATGTTATCTTTCATGTAATTAGCAAGAGTCCATGAGCTAGTGACGTATGGGATAATGACTACCCAAGATGTGGATCTTCCACGCAAGAGTCACTAGAGAGGGAGGGATAAAATAAAGACAGCCAATTCCGCTGAAAAATAATCCACACCCAAAATAAAGTTTAAATCTTATAATGAAAAAAACTAAAATTATAAGCAGAAGAATCAAACTGAAACAGCTGCCTGAAGTACTTTTCTACCAAAAACTGCTTCAGAAGAAGAAAACACATCAAAATGGTAGAATTTAGTAAAAGTATGCAAAGAAGACCAAGTTGCTGCTTTGCAAATCTGATCAACCGAAGCTTCATTCCTAAACGCCCAGGAAGTAGAAACTGACCTAGTAGAATGAGCTGTAATCCTTTGAGGCGGAGTTTTACCCGACTCAACAAAAGCATGATGAATTAAAGATTTCAACCAAGATGCCAAAGAAATGGCAGAGGCCTTCTGACCTTTCCTAGAACCGGAAAAGATAACAAATAGACTAGAAGTCTTTCGGAAATTCTTAGTAGCTTCAACATAATATTTCAAAGCTCTAACTACATCCAAAGAATGCAATGATCTCTCCTTAGAATTCTTAGGATTAGGACATAATGAAGGAACCACAATTTCTCTACTAATGTTGTTAGAATTCACAACCTTAGGTAAAAATTTAAAAGAAGTTCGCAACACCGCCTTATCCTGATGAAAAATCAGAAAAGGAGACTCACAAGAAAGAGCAGATAATTCAGAAACTCTTCTAGCAGAAGAGATGGCCAAAAGAAACAAAACTTTCCAAGAAAGTAATTTAATGTCTAATGAATGCATAGGTTCAAACGGAGGAGCTTGAAGAGCCCCCAGAACCAAATTCAAACTCCAAGGAGGAGAAATTGACTTAATGACAGGTTTTATACGAACCAAAGCTTGTACAAAACAATGAATATCAGGAAGATTAGCAATCTTTCTATGAAAAAGAACAGAAAGAGCAGAGATTTGTCGTTTTAAGGAACTTGCAGACAAACCTTTATCCAAACCATCCTGAAGAAACTGTAAAATTCTCGGAATTCTAAAAGAATGCCAGGAAAAGTGATGAGAAAGACACCAAGAAATGTAAGTCTTCCAGACTCTATAATATATCTTCCTAGATACAGAATTACGAGCCTGTAACATAGTATTAATCACAGAGTCAGAGAAACCTCTTTGACTAAGAATCAAGCGTTCAATCTCCATACCTTTAAATTTAAGGATTTGAGATCCTGATGGAAAAAAGGACCTTGCGACAGAAGGTCTGGTCTTAACGGAAGAGTCCATGGTTGGCAAGAGGCCATCCGGACAAGATCCGCATACCAAAACCTGTGAGGCCATGCTGGAGCCACCAGCAGAACAAACGAGCATTCCTTCAGAATCTTGGAGATTACTCTTGGAAGAAGAACTAGAGGCGGAAAGATATAGGCAGGATGATACTTCCAAGGAAGTGACAATGCATCCACTGCTTCCGCTTGAGGATCCCTGGATCTGGACAGATACCTGGGAAGTTTCTTCTTTAGATGGGAAGCCATCAGATCTATTTCTGGAAGTCCCCACATTTGAACAATCTGAAGAAAAACCTCTGGGTGAAGAGACCATTCGCCCGGATGTAACGTTTGGCGACTGAGATAATCCGCTTCCCAATTGTCTATACCTGGGATATGAACCACAGAAACTAGACAAGAGCTGGATTCCGCCCATACCAGTATTCGAGATACTTCTTTCATAGCCAGAGGACTGTGAGTCCCTCCTTGATGATTGATGTATGCCACAGTTGTGACATTGTCTGTCTGAAAACAAATGAACGATTCTCTCTTTAGAAGAGGCCATGACTGAAGAGCTCTGAAAATTGCACGGAGTTCCAAAATATTGATTGGTAATCTCACCTCCTGAGATTCCCAAACCCCTTGTGCTGCAGAGACCCCCAAACAGCTCCCCAACCTGTCAGACTTGCATCTATTGAAATTACAGTCCAGGTCGGAAGAACAAAAGAAGCCCCCTGAACTAAACGATGGTGATCTGTCCACCACGTCAGAGAGTGTCGTACAATCGGTTTTAAAGATATTAATTGAGATATCTTTGTGTAATCCCTGCACCACTGGTTCAGCATACAGAGCTGAAGAGGTCGCATGTGAAAACGAGCAAAGGGGATCGCGTCCGATGCAGCAGTCATAAGACCTAGAATTTCCATGCATAAGGCTACCGAAGGGAATGATTGTGATTGAAGGTTTCGACAAGCTGAGATCAATTTTAGACGTCTCTTGTCTGTCAGAGACAGAGTCATGGACACTGAATCTATCTGGAAACCTAAAAAGGTTACCCTTGTTTGAGGAATCAATGAATTTTTCGGTAAATTGATCCTCCAACCATGATCTTGAAGAAACAACACAAGTCGATTCGTATGAGATTCTGCTAAATGTGAAGACTGAGCAAGTACCAAGATATCGTCCAAATAAGGAAATACCACAATACACTGTTCTCTAATTACAGACAGAAGGGCACGAGAACCTTTGTAAAAATTCTTGGAGCTGTTGCTAGGCCAAACGGCAGAGCCACAAACTGGTAATGCTTGTCCAGGAAAGAGAATCTCAGAAACTGATAGTGATCTGGATGAATCGGAATATGCAGATATGCATCCTGTAAATTTATTGTGGACATATAATGCCCTTGCTGAACAAAAGGCAGGATAGTCCTTATAGTTACCATTTTGAATGTTGGTATCCTTACATAACGATTCAATATTTTTAGATCCAGAACTGGTCTGAAGGAATTCTCCTTCTTTGGTACAATGAAGAGATTTGAATAAAACCCCAGCCCCTGTTCCAGAACTGGAACTGGCATAATTACTCCAGCCAACTCTAGATCTGAAACACATTTCAGAAATGCTTGAGCCTTCGCTGGATTTACTGGGACACGGGAAAGAAAAAATCTCTTTGCAGGAGGCCTTATTTTGAAGCCAATTCTGTACCCTTCTGAAATAATGTTTTGAATCCAAAGATTGTGAATTGAATTGATCCAAATTTATTTGAAAAATCGTAATCTGCCCCCTACCAGCTGGGCTGGAATGAGGGCCGCACCTTCATGTGGACTTGGGAGCTGGCTTTGGTTTTCTAAAAGGCTTGGATTTATTCCAGACTGGAGATGGTTTCCAAACTGATACCGCTCCTGTGGGTGAAGGATCAGGCTTTTGTTCCTTATTGTGACGAAAGGAACGAAAACGATTATTAGACCTAAATTTACCTTTAGATTTTTTATCCTGTGGTAAAAAAGTTCCTTTCCCTCCAGTAACAGTTGTGATAATAGAATCCAACTGAGAACCAAATAATTTATTACCCTGGAAAGAAAGGGAAAGCAAAGTTGACTTAGAAGACATATCAGCATTCCAAGTTTTAAGCCATAAAGCCCTTCTAGCTAAAATAGCTAGAGACATATACCTGACATCAACTCTAATGATATCAAAGATGGCATCACAAATAAAGTTATTAGCATGTTGAAGAAGATTAATAATGCTATGAGAATTATGATCTGTTACTTGTTGCGCTAAAGCTTCTAACCAAAAAGTTGAAGCTGCAGCAACATCCGCTAAAGATATAGCAGGTCTAAGAAGATTACCTGAACATAAGTAAGCTTTTCTTAGAAAAGGATTCAATCTTCCTATCTAAAGGATCCTTAAAGGAAGTACTATCTGCCGTAGGAATAGTAGTACGTTTAGCAAGAGTAGAAATAGCCCCATCAACTTTAGGGATTTTGTCCCAAAACTCTAATCTGTCAGATGGCACAGGATATAATTGCTTAAAACGTTTAGAAGGAGTAAATGAAATACCCAAATTATTCCATTCCCTGGAGATTACTTCAGAAATAGCATCAGGGACAGGAAAAACTTCTGGAATAACTACAGGAGATTTAAAAACCTTATTTAAACGTTTAGATTTAGTATCAAGAGGACCAGAATCCTCTATTTCTAATGCAATTAAGACCTCTTTAAGTAAAGAACGAATAAATTCCATTTTAAACAAATATGAAGATTTATCAGCATCAACCTCTGAGACAGAATCCTCTGAACCAGAGGAACCACTATCAGAATCAGAATGATGATGTTCATTTAAAAATTCATCTGAAAAATGAGAAGTTTTAAAAGACCTTTTACGTTTACTAGAAGGGGGAATAACAGACATAGCCTTCTTAATGGTTTTAGAAACAAAATCTCTTATGTTAACAGGAACACTGTGAGTATTAGATGTTGACGGAACCGCAACAGGTAATGTAACATTACTAAAGGAAATATTATCTGCATTAACAAGTTTGTCATGACATTCATTACAAACAACAGCTGGAGGAACAGATACCACAAGTTTACAACAGATACACTTAACTTTGGTAGATCCAGCACCAGGCAGCGTTTTTCCAGAAGTATCTTCTGACTCAGTGTCAATCTGGGACATCTTGCAATATGTAATAGAAAAAACAACATATAAAGCAAAATTGATCAAATTCCTTAAATGACAGTTTCAGGAATGGGAAAAAATTCCAGTGAACAAGCTTCTAGCAACCAGAAGCAATAAATAATGAGACTTAAATAATGTGGAGACAATAGTGACGCCCATATTTTTTAGCGGCAAAAAAGACGCCCACATTATTTGGCGCCTAAATGCTTTTGGCGCCAAAAATGACGCCACATCCAGAACGCCGACACTTTTGGCGCAAAAAAAACGTCAAAAATGAAGCAACTTCCGGCGATACGTATGACGCCGGAAACCGGAAAAAAAAATTTGCGCCAAAAAAGTCCGCGCCAAGAATAACGCAATAAAATGAAGCATTTTCAGCCCCCGCGAGCCTAACAGCCCACAGGAAAAAAAGTCAAATTTTAAGGTAAGAAAAAAATGATTGATTCATATGCATTATCCCAAATATGAAACTGACTGTCTGAAATAAGGAATGTTGAATATCCTGAGTCAAGGCAAATAAATGTTTGAATACATATATTTAGAACTTTATATAAAAGTGCCCAACCATAGCTTAGAGTGTCACAGAAAATAAGACTTACTTACCCCAGGACACTCATCTACATGTAGTAGAAAGCCAAACCAGTACTGAAACGAGAATCAGCAGAGGTAATGGTATATATAAGAGTATATCGTCGATCTGAAAAGGGAGGTAAGAGATGAATCTCTACGACCGATAACAGAGAACCTATGAAATAGACCCCGTAGAAGGAGATCATTGAATTCAAATAGGCAATACTCTCCTTACATCCCTCTGACATTCACTGCATGCTGAGAGGAAAACCGGGCTCCAACCTGCTGCGGAGCGCATATCAACGTAGAATCTAGCACAAACTTACTTCACCACCTCCATAGGAGGCAAAGTTTGTAAAACTGATTTGTGGGTGTGGTGAGGGGTGTATTTATAGGCATTTTGAGGTTTGGGAAACTTTGCCCCTCCTGGTAGGAATGTATATCCCATACGTCACTAGCTCATGGACTCTTGCTAATTACATGAAAGAAAAGGATAATTTCCTAAAGCAACACCGCCTCGACTAGCGGAAAAGAGGCGCTAAACCCTCTAATTTTCCCACTACATGGGAAGGAATACTCTAGGTTCCGAGGGTATCTGAAGCAACAGAGAGTGACGCAGCAAAATTCACTGACTCAGTCACCAGAGATATGGTTATTGAGGACTGAAACAATCCTGAGAGCCGCACGGACCCACAAGTCCTCTTGAGAATGCTTAGCTGAAACTTGTAAAACAAATAACAAGAAACATAAATAACGTTAAAAGCACTTGGCACCCCAACCTGACCAACAAAGTACAATAGGCGCCATGTGTCTGAATAAGCCGCGAGACAGATCTGAACCCAAGCAGGACCAGCCTGCAACCGGGGTCATAACTGCCAAGTCCGCCCTCAGAGAGGGAGGAAGAAAAAACAGACAAACATGGGACTAACGTGTCCCGAACAACTTTGGTAGAAGCAAACAGCGAGTATCGATCCCAGAGAAAGTTCCTTAAGGAAACATACTAGTATGAAAAAAAAATTCATTCTAACCGGATAAAATAAAATAACAGGGAACCCGAGGGTTAATGCCCAAGAACAACAGAAAGATCCGCAGGACCACAGCGGATACCCTGTTCTTCCAACAAAACTGGGAAGGATCTCGATAACAATACTCAAAAGAGATTACTTCATCCCCTTCATTCCCCCCATGTCTAACGAGGTAAGCCATTCGAAGGAGGAGACTGGTGAGTCCCATAACTGAGAAGGATGGGGTCCCAAAACAGCTCAGAAAATATTTCTGAGTAGAACACGAAGGCTAGCCAGCCTGTAACTAAAGGCACAACACTCGGGAACAGTTACACCCGCAGGGAACTGCACATACCCTCCTGTGGCCGAGAGACCTGGGGCAATCGGGCACGAACACAATCGCAAATAAACATCTGGACTTTGTAAACGCGCAAGCGCCAAAAGTATGCAAAAGCGAAAACGTGCTACAACCTCCGGGGGGAATAATACACCCTCCAAAGAGGAAAAAACATAACTTGGGTTACCCACATGTGTAGTAGTAGGGAGCAGTAGGGAACTCACCTCCCAGAGGACAGTCCCTTGAATCCCCGAGCCCGAGGAACAAGGTGCTCTAGAACGGCCTAAAGAACATAACTGACTGACCTAAATGGGGCCAATTCGCATTTGTCACAGGACGAAGTATCTGAATCAGAAAGTTGAACAATCTCAACATCAGTATCCTCCATAAATGGATAAAGGATACCAAAAAATGGACACAATGGCTGGGGGCACTCACCACCTCCTATGAACCAGACACCAGCGGACTAGAATTCTCAGTCGCCACACAATCAGGAATGCAGAAATGGGAGACCAGAACATAAACACGCCCGTTCACAAGGTGAACCGTACAGTCCAAAAAAAAAGCGCGCCCGACCATAAGGTTGCATCACTTCGAAAGGCCATTATGTTCCAAAAGCCACGAGCCCAGTTAACACTACACATAAGCAGATTGAATCACATAACAAACATGATTAAAAAACCCCTGTTCAATAATCCCCCTCAGGAGATATTAACCCTTGATTCCAAGATACTAAAGGAGTCCCAATGAGACCCTGTATTTTTCATGTGAGTTCGTAGGAACAAATGAGTTACAGTACAATCATGAAGAAGTAAAAACCCTGTTCAATAATCCCCCTCAGGAGATATTAACCCTTGATTCCAAGATACTAAAGGAGTCCCAATGAGACCCTGTATTTTTCATGTGAGTTCGTAGGAACAAATGAGTTACAGTACAATCATGAAGAAGTAAAATGAAACGATCTTACCGGAATCAACGCCGTGGAACAGGAACATGGCCCTTCAAGTGTGACGGATAGTAGCCTCGCCTCAGCCATGGACTTGAGAGAAGAAAGCAGGCAGCGAAGCAAAGTTCGACAACGCTGATTGCTTGTGGAGTTTTTATAATGAGTCGGGATGGTTTCGCAGAAAGACTCTTCCTGCATCTCCGGACTCTAACTTTCATCCAAGCCCTCACTGAGAGACTGACAGGATTACTTAAAACTCCCGTCTCATGTTGAAGAGTACTACCCTCCATAAGAGACTAAAACAAACTTCTGACACTTCTCTGTCAACCTCCTGGGACGAAAGGCAAAGAATGACTGGGGGATGAGGGAAGTGGGAGGAGTATTTAAGCCTTTGGCTGATGTGTCTTTTCCTCCTCCTGGTGGCCAGGTTCTTAGTTCCCAAAAGTAATAAATGCAGCTGTGGACGCTTTACATTTATGAATAAAACAAGCAACGCATTTCTCAGCCAACCGGTGGCTGTTTCATCAGGCTTACTGAAACAGCCACCGGTATTAAGCCTGATGAAACAGCCACCGGTTGCTTGTTTTTACAATTGTTTTTAATAAAGTACGTTTTGTACTACTTGCTGTTATACAATGTATTCCTATTTACACCTTATTATATGGTGTACTACCTTTTGGGATATTGTATCCTGTCTCTTTTAAGTTCGAGCCACACTGGAGGTCAGTCTGCAGGGTGACTGTTTAATTCCAGCCTGCTCTATATGCACCAAGAGGGGTGCTCTACTAAATGTGAGTGTAAATATTCTATGCACCATTTCACACGAATATATACAGTGCTAGGCCATGTGGCGCTTCTGTTTCTCTCTACTCTCTACAGATTGCTGATCCAGGATCTTGGCCTTTGATCCATACACAGACAGCTGCCTGGACTGAATTTACCACATACACCAGGGTTGTCTATCTAATACAATGCTTTTGATATATGGGACTTTGTTATTCTAAATATATTTACTGATCTGATCATTATATTCTGTCAAATTGTTTGACCCTCTATTTGATATATGATTGTATCGATTCATTATTGTCTATTATATAGTAATATTTCACTCCCATAACCATTTATTTTCCTTTGACCAAGGGCACCCCCTATATTTTATTTGTTATGAAGATATTAAAGATTAACTTGCCTCCCACTGCCGTACTGGGAAAGCTTTACCACTGTATCAGTTCAGCCCATGTTGCTGCTAAACCAGAATGACGAGTAGGCTGCCTTGCTTTTTCCAAATTTGCTAAAAGCATTTCTGATATCAGTTTGTTAACTTTTACAATGATATGTTATATTTCTTCAACATCCACTTTTTAAACTTTTTCAAATAAGGTTTAAATCACCTATGGGTGTAACTAATCTCAAAAGCACAATGAAGAATTGTATGAAGTACCCACACCTATATCTCTTTATGTGCATTATTTACAAGAAATTATACATTTTGTAAGACTGGTGGGAGGGGGCACAGCTTATAAAAGAGCGCTATATTGTTACATGCAGTCATTTATTTTCCTTAGTTTATTTCCATGGTAGTACAGAGTACAAATTCCCAAATTCTAACTTTTTCATTAATATTTTTTTTTTTAATTAAAATAAAATCATCAAAAAGTACGATTTTTCTCCACTTGCAAGTCACAGACTTTTCTGCCTATGGTTTGTTTTTTTGTGTTCTAAAATGCAAATTTTTGGATTACAGTACTGTACTATATTTCTGAGGGTTCTATGTGTACAAAAGTATTACAAATTATATAAAACTAATCTTACTATCTATTACTATTATGATGTAAATATTGCCTAAATGACATGATATTGTTGTTTACACTTGGTTCCATCCACTCTTCAAATTGTTCCATTTTAAAGATGCAAATATTCCAAAATCCAAACTATTCTGAAATCCAAACATTTTCTGGTCCCGAGCAGTATGGATAGCATAACTTATGCTTACCTGATAATTTAATTTCCTTCTGTATGAGAAGAGTCCATGGCATCATTCCTTACTGTTGGGAAATACTGAACCTGGCCACCAGGAGGAGGCAGACATCCCAGCCAAAGGCTTAAATACTCCCCCTACTTTTCTCACATCCCAGTCATTCTGCCATGGAAACAAGGAACAGTAGGAGAAATATCAGGGTATAAATGGTGCCAGAAGAGAAAACCTAATTTTGGTCCGCCCATCGGACAATACGGACGGGGGTTGTGAACTCTCCTCATACAGAAGGAAATTAAATTATCAGGTAAGCATAATTTGTTTTCCTTCTTAATATGAGTAGAGTCCAAGGCATCATTCCTTACATTTGGAAAAACTATACCTAAGCTCTAGAGGACACTGAATGATAACGGGAGGGGTAAAGGAGAGGCGGACCCTAATCTGAGGGCACCACAGCCTACAAAACTGCTTCGGCCCAAGCAAAAACGTTAAACTTGTAGAATTTTGAAAAAAGTATGTAAAGAAGACCAGGTAGCCGCCTTACAAATCTGATCCATAGAGACCTCGTTCTTAAAGGCCCAAGAGGAAGCCACCGCTCTAGTGGAATGAGCCATAATTCTAGGAGGAGGACGATGTCCCGCTGACTGGTAAGCTAAGTGTATAACACTCCTCAACCAAATAGCTAAGGAAGTTGAAGAAGCCTTCAGACCCTTATGCTTCCCAGAGTAGATAACAAACAAGGAAGAAGTTTGCCTAAAATCCTTAGTAGCTTGAAGATAAAACTTCAAAGCTCTAACCCCAACCAAATTATGAAGCAAACGTTCCTTCGAAGAAGAAGAATTAGGACACAAGAAAGGAACCACAATCTCCTAATTGATGTAACGATCAGACACAACCATAGGGAGAAAACCCAAGCGGGTATGTAGGACAACCTTATCAGTGTGGAACACCAAATAAGGAGGCTCACATTGCAAGGCAGCTATCTCAGAAACTCTGTGAGCCGACGCAATAGCCAATAGAATAAGAACCTTTCTGGACAACAGTTTGATGTCAACCGAATACATAGGCTCAACCAGAGCCTGTTGCAAAAATTTAAGAACAAGATTTAAACTCTAAGGTGGAGCATTAGATCTAAACACAGGTCTGATCCTAATCAAAGCCTTAACAAAAGATTGCACATCAGGGAGCTCTGCGAGTCTCTTTCTCCAGACCCTCCTGGAGAAAAGAAAGTATTCTGGCAGCCTTAACCTTAAGCCAGGCTAAACCATGCTCTTCACACCAGAATAAGTAAGCTCTCCACACCTTATGATAGATGCGACAAGTATCAGGCTTACGAGCCTGAAGAAGAGTATCAATAACCCTTTCGGAGAAACCTCTGTTGGATAGGACTAAGCGTTCAATCTCCACTCAGTAAGCCTCAGAGAATCTAGATTTTGATGAACAAAAGGACCCTGTTCCAGCAGATCCCTGCAACAAGGTAACTTCCACGGAGGAGATCAGGACATCCTCACCAGGTCCATGAACCCCATCCTTTGCGGCCACGATGGAGCAATCACTATTTCTGATGCCTTGATGTGGGCCACTACAGGAGGAAGAAATGGTAACGGCGGGAAAATGTAAATCAGACTGAACCTCCAAGTCACTGCTAATGCATCTATTAGCTCTGTTTGAGGATCCCTGGACCGTGACCCATATCTGGGTAGATTGGATTTGAAACGGGATGCCATGAGATCTATGTCCGGCGTCCCCCAACTGTTGCATATCTCTGCAAACAAATCGGGATGGAGAGACCATTCCCCCAGATGAAAGGATTGTCTGCTGAGGAAATCCGCTTCCCAGTTGTACATACCCGGAATGTGGATCGCTGACAGCAAGCAGTGTTGGGCCTCCGTCCACTCCAGAATCCGAGATACTTCCCTCATTGCTAGGGAGCTTCTCGTTCCCCCCTGATGGTTGATGTAAGCTACCGAGGTTATGTTGTCTGATTGGAATCTGATAAACTGGGAGCCAGAAGAGGCCAAGCCTTCAGAGCATTGAAGATTGCCCGAAGTTCTAGAATGTTGATCGGGAGGAAGGATTCAGGCCCTGTCCACAGGCTCTGTTGCCTTCCTGGCACCCCAAACAGCTCCCCATCCTTTTAGACTTATGTCCATAGTCACAATCTCCCAGGATAGTCTCAAGAAGGACGTCCCTTGGGACAGGTGATCTGAACAGAACCACCAGGAGAGTCACTCTCTTGACCAGTTGTCCAGAGAAATCTGTTGAGACAGATCCGAATGATCACCGTTCCACTGTCTCAGCATGTACAGCTCTAGTGGTCTGAGATGGAATCTGGCAAAAGGAATGACGTCCATGCTGGACACCATGAGACCAATCAACTCTACATACCGAACCACGGAGGGCCTTAAGGTGTTCTGGAAGGCAAGGCAAGCGGAAGTTAGCTTGTAATGTCTCTAGTCTGTAAGGAATATCCTCATGGATATGGAGTCTATTATAGTACCCAGGAATTCAACCCTGGTACTGGGAATAAGAGAACTCTTTTCTAAGTTTATCTTCCATCCATGAGATCGAAGAAGAAACTTAAGAGATTTTGAATGGTCTTCTGCTAGATTACAAGATTGTGCTTGAACAAGAATATCATCCAAGTATGGAGCTACTGCTATACCTCTGGTTCTGGCAACTGCAAGCAGAGCCCATAGAACCTTTCGTAAAAACTCTTGAAGCAGTAGCTAGACAAAACGGAAGTGCAATAAACTGGAAGTGCTGATCCAGGAACGCAAACCTTAGGAACTTGAAGTGTTCCTTGTGGATTGGAACGTGAAGGTAAGCATCCTTCAGATCTATAGTGGTCATGAACTGTCCTTCCTGAACTAAGGGAAGGATGGACCTTATCGTCTCCATCTTGAACGAGGGGACAGATAGGAATTTAAGCACTTTAGGTCCAGAATCGGGTGGAAAGCTCCCTCCTCCTTTGGGACCACAAAGAGGTTTGAATAGTATCCCATTCAAGAGGTACCGGGACAATTACTCCTATGGAGAAGAGATCCCTCATGCACCCCAGAAAGGCTTCTCTCTTTTCTGGCCTTGAAGACAGGTTTGATAGGAGGAATCTGCCCCTGGGTGGATGAGACTTGAAACCTATCTTGTATCCCTGAGCGATGACCTCCAGGACCCACGGGTCTTGCATGTCCCCAAACCAAGCGTCTGAAAAGAGCGACAGTCTGCACCCTACGTGATCCAGAGCCGGATCGGTGGCCGCCCATTCATGCCGACTTTGTCTCGGCGGGCTCCATACTCTGCTTGGATTTATTCCAGGACTGAGCCAGGTTCCAAGTACCCTTGGATTGCTCGAGCTTTGCGGAGAGCTGCTGACATTGGGATTTATCAGAACGAAAGGAACGAAAATTAGGTACTTATCCTGCGGTAAAAAGGCACCTTTGCCTCTAGTAACCATGGAAATAATTCCAGACCTGGACCAAATAAAATCTTTCCTTTAAAGGGGAGGGAAAGAAGTTTGGAATAGTAGTCATGTCCGCAGACCAGGACATCAGCCAGAGTGCCCTAAGGGCTTGAACAGAAAAACCTGAAGCCTTAGCATTCAGGTGAAAAAATTGCATATTGGCATCACAAATAAAAGAATTAGTCACCCTTAAGGCCTTAATTCTTTCGTGAATCATGTTGAGGGGATCATCCATCTCGATCTACTCAGATAAGGAATCGCACCAAAAGGTAGCCGCTCCAGCAACCACAGCAACAGCCACTGCCATTTGAAACAAATATCCCATATGTTGAAATATCTTTCTTAACAAAGTTTCTATCTTCTTATCAATGGGCTCCTTAAACAACGACCTATCCTCAAGCGGGATAGTAGTACGTTTAACAACCATGGAGATAGCTCCATCCACCTTGTGGATGGAACCCCAGAACTCCAATTGAGAGTCTGTGACCGGGAACAATTTCTTAAAGGAAGACGAAGGGGAAAAGGAAGAACCAATCCTTTCCGATTAATTCTTAATAATGTTTGCCATCTTTACAAGAACCGGGAAAGTTTGTGGTACAACCCTGTCCTCGTAGACCTTATCTAATTTAGGAATCAAAGGTTTTTCAGGCAATTTGGGCTCTGGAACCTCTAACGTAGCCAAAACTTCCTTCAACAGAAAGTGTAAATCTTCAATCCTAAATCTAAAATCTGGTTCCTCCGAGGTTTAGAGGCAGCAGATTCCGACCCAGAAAGAGCGCCCGCTGAAGTATCAGAAGCGCCTTCCTCATCGGATAATCTTGTATCAGATAAATCCAATAAACTAGTTAATGACCTCTGGGAAGAATAGAAATAATTGACCTTTTTGCTTGCACTTAGCAGGACGAAGTAAAGCACTAAAGGCCGCAGACACCGCCGTAACTGCGCAGTAAAGTCTGGCAGTAAAAGGCTCCATCCAGATGGAGGATTAGGAGTGCTACGGGAAGCTGCATGTGTATTAGGAGATGACTGTAGGGTGCGCACTTCATGGGATAGAGACTCCTCAGAGATGGATGGCTCAGTGGTATCAAACATATTAACCTTCTTTGACATGATTACTTTATCAAGGCATGTGGAACATAGTTGAGCGGGCGGGTATAACTGCGTCCTCCTCACAATATAGACAGTATCAGACTTAGGTAAAGAGGGAGTACCCTCTAACGCATCAGAATCTATAGCTTGCGCTTACAAAGCAGACTATTAATAACAAAAAATGGCACCTTTATACCCCCAATGGCTGGGGCACTCACCACCTCCTATGACCCAGGCCAAACAGAGAAACCGCACGGTCAGGAAAGAGGAAATAAGTGTGACCTGGTCACATGGTGCACAATGCAGGACTGCCCCTGCTATAATAGCAAAAAAAAGGTGCCAAGCCTTTCAGGCTGCGCAGCTCTCAAAAACTAAAGTAAAACCTGTACGTCACAACATCTGCCTGAGCCCAAAAACCATCTCACACATGTCGCAGCATAATCAAATAAACGTATGTTATTAATCCCCACTGTTCAATAATCCCCCTCAGGAGATATTAACACTTGAATCCATACAGATAAAAGGAGCCACACTGTGACCCTGTCTTCTGGTGTTATATGAGTAAAAAAAAAAATAATGAAACGATCTTTCCGGAATCTATGCCGTGGAACAGAAACACAACCTCTCAAATTTGACAGTCTTGCAGCATCGCTCCTGACATGGACTTGAGTGATGGAAGCAGGCAGTAAAACTTGTCAACACTGATTGCTTAGTAGTTGTTTACGAGTCTGGATGGGCTCGCAGAAAGACTCTCCCTGCATCTCCAGACTTTAAATTTCGTCAATGCTCACACTGAGGGGCTGACAAGACTACTTAAAGCTCCAGTCCCATTTTGAAGGGCAGATACCCTTCATAAGGAACTACTCCAAATCTTCTGACACTTCTCTGCCAACCTCCTGTGACAAAAGGCAAAGAATGACTGGGTTGTGCGGGAAGTAGGGGGAGTATTAAAGCCTTTGGCTGGGGTGTCTTTGCTTCCTCCTAGTTGCCAGGTTCAGTATTTCCCAACAGTAACGAATGATGTTGTGGACTCTCCTCATATTAAGAAGGAAAAAGGGGGGGGTGGGGCGGAGTTGGATATCAAGGGAGCAAGACGTGTTCTGATGAAGCTCCTGACTTTATATACTCCATAACAGCTATTATCCCTACAAATTATCACCAAATGCATTATGATTTACACTTTAGAAGGAATAACAGCAACCACTGAGCTGAGGAACGGATGGAGGAGTAGAAATCTAAAGGAGATCTCGCTCTTTTACCAAGGGACAACCATGCAACATTACACATCATAGACTGGAGTGTCAGTCGATAACGTGGCTCATATGGGGCAGTAGATTTGTCAGTGAGCTCCTATACTGCAAGATACAGCAAAAATGCTTGGCGTAACTACCCACACGGTTAATTGCTTCATAGGTCTACTAAACCATAACAGAGCTGACTCCTATCCAAAATGGCAATGATAATACTTTTACTACAACAGCTAGACAGAAAGCTAGACACCCACTTCCTCAAGCTGCATGCAGAACTTGTCACAGAGCGGAATTCTACAAGTGAGGATTACGGACCCAGCACAAAGAAGTCACAGCATATAAACAACCTAGCAGCTACCTCCTCTTCCCTTCCATCCCAAAGACTGGAAACTGAAAGCGGCTTCAATCACTCATCCACAGACGCTCACCAACCTACTCTCTTAGAAGGTGAGGTCCGGTCTCCACAGAGCACACTCACCCAAGCAAAGAAACTGGACTCCGACTTCAGCATTAGTGGAAGAAGCAGCCAACATTGTGGATCGCAGTGACTGTGGAGGTACTTCCGCCATTTCCCCAGCTGTTAGAGGTAGGGCCCTAGAGACTAAGCTGAGTTCGCTAGTACATACCACCTCAGGAGACAATTGTTGCATGCAGAGAGTGAGCACAGAAAGCGGTGGGTACCTGAGATCTATGGAGGTTCTCCTATATAACGGAGCTCTGCTGGCTTATTCTCCTATCCAAGGTACTATGTATAAAGGGCCCAGGCTGAGTCCCTTACGAGTCCAGAGGCTACAATCCATTGTTCCCTCCTCAGGCCTGCTTGCTACAGGAGTCGGATAAAGAACTCAACTATTCCTACATGCATCATTTGTGATACATATTGTAGATGCTATACATGCTAGCTTAAAAGTTTGTCACTGTTTATATACTGTATTAGTATTATCTCTTGTTTGTTTTTCTTGAGTTATTAACTAATTTTCACCATACATGCTAAAACCACAAGTATGGTAGATTGAACCATCCTTTACTGATTTTGAGTAACGCTCTCTTTCTAGTCACCTCATTTCAGGAATTGTCTGCCCTTATTCTGCTTGATTACATCCTATTCTACTTTTAGTAAGAGCCTTACACATCTATCCTTCTTAGGGACACAAAGGGGAAGGAGTATGGTCAATATTAAACACAATTTATTCTAACTAATGATTGCACGATCCTACACTTTGTAGGACACATTACAATGTGTTCAGCCCTAGCCAGGACTCAGCTACCCACTTTCATTTTAAAGAATTCCAGTCCTAACTCTAGTCAATATGTTCATAAGCCTAAGTAGTGCTACATTTCTTTATAATCAGTCATATTGACTATTATAATCAAGCTCACTTGAATTGGTAACATCTTAGGAGTTTAGACACCTCTCTCTATATATATATCAAAAGGCGTGAATTTGTTTCCAATAGAGTAAACAGCATCCTGGTATTCATGACTAGTTGTTATAGGTATAATCCTTACTAACCCATACTGGTCTTTTTAGTTTCCTATCCATAATATACCATAAAGACTAGTAAAATCCCATATAGCGTATCCCCTCTTAATCTTCCTTATTGAATTAGGACAAAACTTCCTTCCCATACTATAGTTTGCAATAGGCGCATACATATTCATGTATTTTCTCATATTACATCCCCTAGACCTGAATAGTTCTCTTGATACCTATGTCCCTATGCCACACAATAGATCATATATATCACTAACGGAATTGAACACACACGCAGGATCCAACCACGTGGTATATTCCGACAACATATGATCTAACCGGGGCGGAGCCTGACTGAGCTTGGAGATGGCTGCTTGATCTCTAAGCTCTGTGCTGCCATCGAATAAAAGTCAGTGTTGTAGTGAGTTACAAGAAGGGAAAAACTGCAATATACTACCTAAAGCTGAATCCTAACTGACACTCAAGAATTATGTGAAATTTACAAGCTGTAAGAGAATTGTGCAACCTTTTTCAAGCTACCCAGGATATTGGCGCCAAACGGACATACAAGGGAAGAGGCGCACATACTAGCAAACTACCTTGATTATTAACGGAGGTAAATTACCCCAAGCGATCCTCACCGATGACCTACAACCAGGAACGCTGACATCCGTGGCGCACTGTATATGGGGTGTCAGTTGAGCGCCGAGAGATCCCCATCCTTACTCCTCCTGGGCTCCAACGGAACTTTCAGGTAGGCCGCGAAAGCGGAACGACACACTGAAACAGCGCGGGTGGGGGCCGCAATACACAGCAGTAAGCAGAGCTGCAGAGAAGACATAGAAGCCTTATAACACGGCGGCAAGACATACTTTAAGAACCCAAGTAAGAACTAATGCGCTCACGCAGTACACCGCCGCCATAACACTAAGACCATTGAGGTCAATACTGGACAGTATGAAAGGCATTAAATGATAGATACGGTAGATTGGGGATACACTCAATAATGAGACAAACATAGAACACAAGATACAGGAAAGAAATGCTGGGAAGTTTAAACAGATAAAGAATGTAAAGGCCTGGAGAGACTACCACAATAAAATATAAAAGCAGTGGGGTATAGGATATTAGATTGCACCTGTTAATGAGGATCTAAGCTACCAAGTTTCAAATACATATACTAGCTGTCTGTCTAATCCTAACTGCAGTCCCACACATAGAGTAGGGGAGACACAGAAAATATTTGTGTGAAGAAAATCAGCAGGAACTGGCTCTATAGTTTACTCTCAAGACACATTACTGGTACTGTACTTAGGTGAACTCCCCTATCCCCCCAACTTTAATAGCTGATCTCTGCAATCCTCAGATAACAATAAATAAATTAAGCAAACACATCACAGACCTGGCTTTAGGGAATCTGAAGCCAGAACAGCACTACCCCTGGACCTGTCACTCAAGCTATTATGTCAGCTAGAAAACCACCCAGAGGAGAAAAGCTACCCAAACCTGCAACAGTAAGCTCCTTTTTTAAGCCATCCAAACATCCTAAGACCCCAGACTCACTAATAATGGAGGACACAGGAGACTCAGAAACTGAATCCGTTCCCTCCACCACAGAGAGGGATGGGAACCCAGTAACAAAAGATGATCTAAAAAACCTAATCTCCAAACAGGACTTCACTTGTAATTTTGAAAAACTGTGGGATAAAATTGACTCTATGCATACCGCAGTTACCTCTAGCTTGACAGATATACGCTCGGATTTGGCTGATCTGGGAGGCAGAATTGATGCTCTAGAGGAACATAATGACACGATTACAAATGATCTAGCGGCATCTACACACACTATCCAAATGCAACAACAATCTATTGCAGATCTGCAAGACAAGGTCGACGACTTAGAAAACAGATCCCGCAGAAATAACATTAGGTTGAAGGGAATCCCAGAATCCATTACTAATTCGGATCTACATACATACTTGCAACAACTCCTCCATATCATCACAGGAGACTCGGAAGAATCAGAGTATGATATAGAACGGGCACATAGGGCATTGAGAGCTAAGCCTAAAGGAGAAGCCCCCCCCCCCCCCCAGAGATGTCATCATCAAAATGACGTTTTTTCAAGACAAGGAAAAAATACTTCAAGCCTCCAGAAACAAACCCACATTTAAATTTCAAGGAACTGTAATACAGTTTTTCCAGGACCTTAGTCTTAGAACACTTCAAAAAAGAAGCTCTTTACGTCCACTCACTTCCCTTCTGAGAAAGCACCAAGTCAAATATAAATGGGGTTTTCCCTTCGCCTTATATATTTTAAAAGATAACAAAACCTTTACTGTACGTGAGCCAGAAGAAATCACCACGACATGTAAACTCCTAGGTTTGGAGGCCCCTCTTATTCCAACGGATGATCAACCAACACCACAAGAGGGTCCATCCAGACACAACAAATGGACAAAAGTGAACCGCAAAGGAACAAAGAAATAATACTCCAAAGACTCTTCACCATGTTAGGAGGTGGTTCATTACCTCAGACATAGTCCCCTAGCACTAAGGAGCTTTGACACAAGGACTTCCCTAGTACATTGGAGGGATTATTCTCTCAAAAAGAACAGTTCTTACTAAATACCTGATCCCTTAGGTCCCAAATCAGGGACTCCATAGGAAACGTTCGGGGGAAAATATCCCCTGACAAGGACTCAATAGATTTAATGTTGAAATGTTTTTGTTAAACCAAGTTTGAAAGTTTTATACAATACTGACTTATCAAAATAAGATGTTTTAATGTATAGGCAGCATTATTAATGTTTTATATCACTGGCCCTTATATATATAAAACATTAAGCCAACTGTAGCGCATTACATAACAATAACTTGGGATGCCATTGGTATTTAAACATTCTATATTGTTTGTGTGAAGCCCTTGGATATGTGGGTTAAATATCCACAGGAAAACACAACATAATAACTTATGTAAAAATCCACACTATATGGATTTGTATAACCGCTATATTCAAATGGCAACATTTGTATCTATTAATGAAAATTACACTCAGCCTTGAAATTGTAATGTGTATAGGTTAAGATACTGGTATTCTCCTATCCAACACAATTGGGGCACACCACATAGATGTGCAACTCAATTCAGTATTATAATTGTATTTAGAATACAGCCAAACTTACGATTATAATTTAAGGCTAATACCGGTTCATGATACTAATTGTATGTCCAGGAATTAACGGCTCATAAGCACCAACATTAATGTGCAGTATGTATTAAAAATAGTGTACCTATCCAACTCAACCCTAAAGGGGAACAATATTGTATAAATACCTTTAAAGGCATAAAGAAGTGGGTATTTTGCTCTACAATTTAGTGTGACCTGAACTTATAATATTTCAAAATAACGGACATAATTTCACAATTATAATTTAGTCAGCAAACCCTGCACCACTAACTAAAAGAGCAATCTAATAACTTTAATATTGGACTACCTGAATTAAGGACATTATCAGTTGTAAAGTACAGCTATTATTTTATTAGAAGCACATAATCCAAAATTGAATGCGCATACATTCTGCGTTTTTATTCATATATGTTTGTGCTTGTTTTGTGGAACATATTTTTAAGAAATCCTAATAAAGGTTATATTTTAATTCTTACGGCATAAACCGTCTCCCCTTTGGAACCACATGTTCTAATTCACAGCCACATTTTCTTAGATGTGAGTGCTAACAAGTGTACACCTTTCAATCTCAGTATTGAAACAACCTCTTCTTTTCAGAATAAAACAGTACACAGCACCTAACTCTCAGTATTATAGCAAGGTAAATTACCTGTCTTAATCACTATAGAGCATCTCAAGTATACCAGATAGTAGTGCCATTTAGTCCCCTTCTTTTCGTTTGACCTAATTACAGAAAGCCTTTAACATTTAACATCTTATGACATATAGAGTTGCCTTAGCTCCCATAATAGCTATCACTACGACCCGCTCCCAACCCTTCCTACCCCCCATACAACGTGGCTTTTGCCCACTGATTCTCCCTATTCCCCATTCAAACCATATTACTACCCATCCAAACCTGTAGGTGCGTTTGACATCCAAACAATCATTTGCCTCCCACCCACTAAAGGTGTTTTCTTAAATTAATCTACAGAACCCCTACATGTCACCTATATTGTTACTAGGCTCTCCAAACCTTGGCACCTACACTATATCACAATTTTCAATATTAAGTAGAATTTGGTTTATAGAAAAAGAGGTTAGAAATAGTTATACCCAGTTTATATATTACTGATTCATCTATAGCTCTCTCGCAAGATGATATAGAATACCACCTGATAGAGTAACATACGCTGTTGTCACTTATCAATGAATGATGTGTTGATATACTTTTCTTGTGTAAACTGGTACCTTGAAGTTATATTATGTTTAAACCTCAATAAAAAAAAATATTTTTCAAAAGAAGGAAAAAGGGTTTTCTATCTGTATTTCCCCAACTAAGAGAGCATCCTTCAATTCAACATACACTACACGATATGCACATAGATGAATTACAACACTGAATAAAAACATATTTACAAAATACATATATTGGCAAAAATGTTACTATTAAACGTTATCACTGTTTTAGTGTTAACATGTTCACAAGCATGTGAAGCATAGCTAGATATTGTCAGTGCAGCATCATTTTAAATACTGCAGCTGCTCAGAGCACCAGTGGGGGCTTGTATTAATTCAGCAATCAACACATTAAAGGGACATAAAACAAGCTGGGATAGAGACAAAATATAATATGTACATTAATTACTTTACCTGTAAATTTATACTGCAGTGCCTCGCCATTAACACTTTCTTTTAAGTGTCCAAATTGTACAGCGCTAACTCCCCCCACACAATTCCTTTAATGGCTGCATATATATCCACCAATTATATGGTAAATGCAAGGCTTTAACACTCATTATCTCCTGGAGCATGCTTAGAAGCAAATAAGCTGCAGTGAATTCATTTAAAATACAATGCCTATGTTTCTGTTGTTAAACACTTATAAGGGGGGTGGATCGGTCTACTCCAGAAAGCACAGCTATGTCAGTAATTTTGCTTATTTTTGAAAATTATTTTAAAATACTTGCCAGCAATTTTTAAACAATTTTTTATGAAAACTATTTTTACTTAATTAGCCCTTTTAGAATATGCACAGATCTCAACATGTTTCATGGCACTTTAAGTTATTATCCAATGATATACGCAACTTAGCCTCTCTGAGCAAGTGCTGTGTTTAAAATGCTGGTGCACAGAGCATACTTAAATACACTCTTGAAACAGCTATAGCTTTTACTAGAAGCATTTTTGCTAAAACATGTATATTACAAAAAATGTTTCCATTCAAAGAAAAATGCACCTGTCTCCATTCCAATTTTGGCTGGAATGTTTCTTTAACATAATTAGAAAGTGGTTGTCATAATCGCCACTAACACTTCCACATTAAAGTTCACCCTCCCTATTTATAGCTACTAGTTTATGTCAGGTGGAAGGATTCCTAAAACAGGAGTGACAGTGACAAAAGTATACCTGGAAAAAACATAGGCCATGGAAGAAAGAGTCAGGGGAAAGGCTGGTAGCTAGCAAGGCCAATCCAAGGTCGGTGAAGGCGGCTTGCAAGACAAGGTCGATAAACAATCCGAGGACAGTAAACAGGTAACGCTAAATTGCAGGAAACAAGGCAAAAAACAAACAGGCAACACAAAAGCAGACTGACACTAATTATAAAGAACAAGGGGCATCCGAATGTGAGCCAACTTCCTTTCTGAGATTGGTCCTTCCCCAACTATGCAGAGGCACCTTGATGATTGGGGGGGATCTGAATATAGCATGGGACCTGAACTTGGATAGCAGACCTGCTAAACATAAACCCCCAGATGCAACGGCCAATCAGGTCTCTAATCAATTCAAATTCCTAATGTACCATTATCATTTGTATGATGTGTGGAGATATTTGTCCCCCTCTGAGAGGGACTTTACTTTCTACTCTAACCCTCACCAATGTTACTCCAGGATTGATTACTTATTGTGTAACTCTCCACTCCTAGAATGACACTCTCATCCATTGATACAGATATGCCCATGGTCAGACCATGATATGGTCTCAATAGATCTCACCAATAATTTTCAGAAGCCCCTACCCTCCAGCTGGAAACTGCATCCCTCTCTTATCTCCGGGCCTTCTGGAGTAGATACAGTACTTCCAAAGTCCTCTCTGATTTTCTTAACACCAACGATAACGCAATGACCAATCATCCCATATTGTGGGCAACCTTGAAGGCCTTCATGCGGGGCCACTTCATTCAACAAGCATCAAAAAACCGCAAACTTATGGGCAAGTCCCTTGCCCAATTATACTCTGAGCTACGCTCACTAGAGAGGCGCAACAGAGGAGACCCCTCGAGATTGATGGCCGAACAGATCACAGTCATCAGATCTAAAATTCACTTAATTGAAGAAAAGAGAGTGCAATCAAACCTCTTGGCTCTCAAACAATTGTACTATTATAAAGGCAATAGGGCAGACCGACTTTTTACCCACAAAATCCGGAATGGTACCCAGCAAAGGCGAATTCCGTTGATCAAAACACAGAGGGGAGTAATCTATTCTCCTAAAGATATCGCAAGCGCATTCGCCCACTACTATAATACATTAAATAACCTAGATTCCTCCTTGGGGAATGCTAAAGCTTCTCTCCCACGGATCGAACAGTTCCTCTCCTCCCTCGATCTCCCAACCTTATCTGTAGAGGACGCCCAAAGCCTCTCTGGTCCGCTGACTGCTGTAGAATTGAAACAGGCGATATCTTCGCTTCAGACAAACGAGGCCCCAGGCCCGGATGGGTTTACCGCTTTATTCTACAAAACTTTCTTCCCGCAACTGATCCCTATCCTTACCAGATTCTATAACTCTGCCTTTACTGAGGGTAAGTTACGTCTGGAATTTCTGGAAGCATCGATCATCACCATACCTAAGGAGGGGAAGGACCACTCCTTATGTGAGTGTTATAGGCCAATCTCACTAATCAATGTGGACATAAAGCTCTATGCGAAAATGTTGGCCACGAGATTAAACAAATTCCTCCCAAATCTGGTCAATCCTGACCAGGTGGGCTTTATCCCGGACAGGCAAGGTCCAGACAACACAAGGCGCCAACTGAACATCTTCACAGAGGCTGCGGATATGGGGATCCCTCTGTTCGCCCTGTCAATGGACGCGGAGAAGGCTTTTGACAGGGTGAGATGGGACTACATGTTCTCCGCTCTTACAGCATTTGCGCTTCCGGAAGCCTTTATCACGGCAGTGAGATCTCTCTATTCCAGCCCCACGGCAAGAGTAGGAGGGCTGGACTTTTGCTCAGGAGTGGTACAGATCAGAAATGGGACGAGACAGGGCTGTCCCTTGTCTCCCCTATTATTTGCCATCGAACCACTGGCAGCAGCAATAAGGAACTCAACTCAAAATAGAGGACTGATCCTACATGACAGGTCGCAGAAATTAGCCCTTTATGCTGATGATTTGACGCTTTTTATCACGGACCCGGAAGACTCTCTTCCCGCATTATTTGACCTCCTGGACAGGTTTGTTTATTTCCTATTATAAGTTAAATCTTGGGAAAACAGAAGCCTATGCCCTTAACTTACCCGAATCATCACTACACTTTCTTAGGAGGAAATATAAATTCCAATGGTCTACATTAGGCCTAAAACACCTAGTGGTGTTCCTCTCTCATGATACTGGAACAGTCCTATCTAAAAATTTTAATGCCCTTCTATCCCAGCTCCAAATGGAACTGTGCTCCAGGTGATATGATGAAAATCTCCTGGTTTGGGAGAAACACTGCAGTAAACTATATGTCACAAGAGTTATCTGAGCCAAAACAGAGAAAGGTCCCACGAACCAAGTTCCCAAATATTTTGTGGGACAAGTGAGTTGCAGAATTGTTGTATCTCCTACACTGTAGAGTGGAGCAGGTTGAAGTCTATGGTCAGAAAATTGTTTATACCTTTCTTGGGCAGTTTTCCTAGTCTCCTGAACATGGGTATGTATATAAATGTTCAGAAACTTTAGGCATAGAAGATGAGGTAGGCAGAGAAGGCAATACTGTTGGATGCAAGCCATAATTACAGTAAAAAAAAGTAAGAGTAGTGGAGTCAAACTGGGCGTTGTATGCAAATTCTGTTATAGGCAAAAGATGATACTAGTAATCCTGTAAGCAAGTACAGAAGCATCTTTGATGTTCCAAAGTTTGATTAGTTCTTTCTACCTGACCATTACATTGAGGATGGTATGAAATAGTAAGTGAAGACTGAAGATGCAACAGATGCCAAAATTCTTTCCTGAAATGTGAGGTAAATTGTACCCCTCTGTCACTGATAATCTCCTGTGGTACTCCATGAAGTTTGACTATCTCCTTGATAAAAGCTGAGGCAATCTCAGCAGCCGAAGGTAGGTGGGTTAACGGAAAAAAATGTGCCATCTTAGTTAAATGATCAATTAAATCCATGGCTAATGAAGCCCAAGGTTTAAATAGAACAGGCAAAAGAACAAGAAGCCAAGAGGAACTTGATACAGGATTCTTGGCCCTTGCACAAGTGTCACATGAGTAAACATATTTAGCAACCTGTTTCTTTAAGCCAGGCCACCAAAATTGCCGCTGTAGTTGTATACCAGGATGACCAACCAGTGGAGCATCATGAACAATACATAATATATTGAGATGAAAAGGAGGAGGTACATATAATTTAATATAAAAGAAGTACAATCCATCTATTCTTGACACTGGAATTCTACAGTTGGAACAGCTTTATCTTCAGGTAAATGTTGGATTTGAGACCACAAAGAAGAGTGGGTAGCAAGGAAACTAAGTGATGGAAAAATGGACTAGGGAGACTCAGAGGTATTAGTCTGCTGTGAATAAATTTGAGACAAGGCATCCGCATTTCCATTACAAGTTCTAGGCCGGTAAATGTGAAACTGGAATCCAGAAAAGAACAATGTCTAGCAAGTTTGACAGGGGATCCAAGTTTTTGTGGTCTGTATAGGTGGTGAAAGGATGTTCTTCGCTGCCAATATTAGTATAGCAAAGGATAGGAGGAATAAATAAAAAAAGAGGTGCAAACTAGAACTGCCACCAACTATGAGATAATGGGCGGATTGGTGCACTCAGCACTTCAGCATCAAGAAAAAAATTAATTTATCAGGTAAGAATAAATTATGTTTTCTTTCTAAGGTTGTGATAGTCCACGAAAATCTAACTAATACCCAAGCTGTTGAGTCCAAAAGAAAAAATGGGTGGGAAAATAAGAAAAAGCAGGCACCTATATACCAGGAACAGCAGCCTGAAGGACCTTACTTCCAAAAGCCACCTCCACTGAGGCAAAACCTGTCAAACTGCTAACATTTTGTAAACGTATGCAAAGTTGTGGATCTTGTAATTTGTTCTAGGAAAGTCTCATACACAAAATTCCAATATGTGGCAACAGAACTACTTGAAAGAGCTCTTATTTGAGAAGGCGGTGATTGAGCCACCTACAAGAAAGTCCTATGATTCAACCCTTGAGCCATTAGGCCAACAAAACAGTGGCCTTACGTGTACCGAAGAACAGAGCAAACCAGAAAAAAGACTGACAGAAATCCCTAATAGCCTTCAAATGGGATTTCAGTGCACAAAAAACATCCATATTATGTGGTGTCTTCCTTAGGTCTCAACCCAAAATCATCAATGTTCCCTGAAGAAACCACCTTAAGAATAATCCGGAAAAAGCAGCCTTTTTCCTGATGAAAACCAAATATGGAGGGTCTAAAGAGTGAGCTGATAAGTTAGGTACTATCTTAGCTTAGGAAATATCCAATAAAAAAATAAATCCTGATTAATATTTTCTGAAAACTCTACCTTCGGGAGAAAATCATATTTAGTCTGGAGAACCACTTTATCCTGATGAAAAATCAAAAAGGCATGATCAGAAGAAAAAGCTGATAATTCAGGGACTCTTCTAGTGGAAAAATGGCTAGAAAAAACATAATTTATGCTTACCAGATAAATTCCTTTCCTTCTGGATAGGGAGAGTCCACGGCTTCATTCCTTACTGTTGGGAAATACAACACCTGGCCACCAGGAGGAGGCAAAAACACCCCAGCCAAAGGGTTAAATATCCCTCCCACTTCCTTATTACCCCAGTCATTCTGCCGAGGAAACAAGGAAAAGTAGGAGAAACATTAGGGTATAAATGGTGCCAGAAGAATAAAATAAATAATAGGGGACCCCCCATAGACAAGAAAAATCGGACAGGGGTCGTGGACTCTCCCTATCCGGAAGGAAAGGAATTTATTTGGTAAGCATAAATTATGTTTTCCTTCCTAAGATAGAGATAGTCCACGGCTTCATTCCTTACTGTTGGGAAAACTATACCCAAGCTCCAGAGGACATTGAATGAATAATGGGAGGGGGAAAAAAGGAAGAGGCGGACCCTATTCTGAGGGCACCACAGTCTGCAAAACTTTTCTCCCGAAAGCTGCTTCAGTATGTAGCTGCCTTACAAATCTGATCCATAGAGGCCTAATTCTTAAAGGCCCAAGAGGAAGCCACTGCTCTAGTGGAATGAGCCGTTATCCTTTCAGGAGGACGATGTCCCGCTGTCTCGAAAGCTAAGCAGATGACACTCCTTAACCAAAAAGATAGGGAAGTCTGCCCTTACGCTTCCCAGAATAGACAACAAACAAAAAGGAAGATTGTCTAAACTCCTTAGTAGCCTGAAGAAAGAACTTCAAGGTGAGGACCACTTCCAAATTGTGAAGTAAGCGTTCCTTTGATGAAGAAGGAACCACAATCTCCTGATTGATGTTGCGATCTGACATAACCTTAGGAAGAAAACCTAATTTAGTACGGAAAACTGCCTCATCTGCATGAAAAATCAGATAAGGGAGCATACATTGCAAAGCAGAGATCGCGCAGAGTCAATACCCAATAAAAAGAGAACCTTCAAAGATAACAATTTAATGTCAACGCAATACAGAGGCTAAAACAGAACTTGTTGCAAAATCCAAAGAACAAGATTTAGGCTCCAAGGAGGAGCCCCAGATCTAAACACAGGTGTTATCCTAATCAGAGTCTTTTTTGTTTATCTACCAGTGTCATCTTATTCTCATATGTGTTATTTATTTATTTATTTTGTTTTAATCACTTATTCAATTTTGTATAATATAATCTCTTTAGATATAGATATATTTATTACACTTTCTTATTAAAACCTCAATCCATGCTCTTAGCGCTGCTTTACACATTTTCTTTTTTGCAATACTTTAGTTTTTCCTGAGGGGTTAAACTGTACTAGCAGCAGGACTAGCCACACTTCTAGGCGCTCCTATCTCCCCTTTTTGTCCTAATCAGAGCCTTAACAAAGGACTGCACGTCTGCAAGCTCAGCCAGTCTCTTGTGCAATAAAACCGACAGGGACGAAATCTGTCCCCTCAGGGAACAAGCAGAAAGGCCCTTCTTCAGCCCATCCTGGAGAAAAGATAAAATCCTGGCAACCTTAACTCTGTGCCAGGAAAAACCACGCTCTTCACACCAGAATAAGTAGGTCCTCCACACCTTGTGGTAGATACGCAGAGTAACTGGTTTACGAGCTTGAAAAAGAGTATCAATCACACTCTCAGAGAAACCTCTCTTGGCTAAGACTAAGCGTTCAATCTTCACGCAGTCAGCCACAGAGAATCTAGATTTTGATGAACAAATGGACCTTGTATCAGCAGATCTCTGTGACAAGGTAACTTCCACGGAGGAGATAAGGACATCCCCACTAGATCAGCGAACCACATCCTTCGCAGCCACAATGGAGCAATCAGGATTACTGATACCCGCTCCTGCTTGATGCGGGCCACCACTCGAGGAAGAAGCGGTAATGGAGGAAAAAGATATATGAGTTTGAACCTCCAGGGTACTGCTAGTGCATCTATTAGATTTGCTTGGGGATACTTCAACCTAAACCTGGGTAGCTTGGTATTGAGCAGAACGCCATGAGATCTATCTCCAGTGTCCCCCACTTGCTGCATATCTCTGCAAACACCTCGGGATGGAGAGACCATTCCTCTGGATGGAAGGATTGCCTGCTTTGAAAATCCGCCTCCCAGTTGTCTACACCCAGTATGTGGATTGCTAACAGCAAACAGCTGTGGGCCTCTGCCCACTCCAGAATCTGAGGTACTTCCGTCATCGCCAAGGAACTTCTCGTTCCCCCCTGATGGTTGAAGTAAGCCAACGAGGTTATACTGTCTGATTAGAATCTGATAAACTGGGACGAACCCAGAAGTAACCAAGCCTTCAAGGCCTTGAAGATTGCCCGTAGTTCCAAAATATTGATCAGGAGAGGACTCCTCCTGAGTCCACAACCTCGTGCCTTCCTGGCATCCCAAACAGCTCCCCATCTGGATAGGCTTGCATCCATAGTCACAATCTCCCAGGATGGTCTTAAGAAGCATGTCCCTCATGACATATGATCTGGAGAAACCCCCCAAGAGAGCGATCTGTTGAGACAGATCTGAATGATCGCCGTTCCACTGCATCAGCATGCACAGTTGTAAAGGTCTGAGACGGAACTTGGCAAAAGGAATGATGTCCATGCAGGACACCATGAGACCAATCACCTCCATACACTGAGCCACAGAGAGACTCAAGGAGGTCCGGAGGGCAAGACATGCCAAAGTTAGCTTGCAACGTCTCTGGTCTGTTAGAAATATCCTCATGGATATGGAGTCTATTATAGTACCCAGGTATTCCACCCTGATACTTGGGATAAGAGAACTCTTTTCCAAGTTTATCTTCCATCCATGTGATCGAAAAAAAGACTGAGAAGGGACTCTGAGAATTCTTCCGCAAGACGAAAGGATGGTGATTGCACCAGAATATCGTCCAAGTATGTGGCTACTGCAATACCCTGAGTTCTGGCAACGGCTAGAAGAGCCCCCAGAACCTTTGTACAGATTCTTGGAGTAGCTAGCCCAAACAGAAGGGCAATAAACTGGAAGTGCTGGTCTAGGAATGCAAACCTCATTAACAAAGTGTTCCCTGTGGATTTGAACATGAAGGTAAGTGTCCTTCAGATCTATAGGGGTCATAAACTGGCTTTCCTAAACTAAAGGAAGGATGGATCTTATTGTCTCCATCTTGAAGGGTAGGACACTGAGAAATTTGTTTAAGCACTTTACGTCCCAAATTGGGCGGAAAGTTCCCTCCTTCTTTGAGACCATGAAAAGGTTTGAATAAAAGCCGAAACTTCTTTCTTTGATAGGCACCAGGACAACAACTCCTAAGGAGGATAAATCCCGAACGCACCCTAGAAAGGCATCCCTCTTTTCTGATCTGGTAGACAGATTTGAGAGAAGGAATCTGCCCCTTGGCGAATAATATTTGAAGCCTATCTTTTATCCCTGAGATACCACCTCCAGGACCCACAGATCCTGTATGTCCTTGAACCAGGCGTCTGAAAAAAGAGACAGTCTGCCCCCTACACGATCCGATTCCGGATCGGGGGCTGCCCCTTCATGCCGATTTGTTTTCGGCGGGCTTCTTATTCTGCTTGGATTTATTTCAGGACTGAGCCGGCTTCCAAGTACTCTTGGTTTGTTCAGGCTTGGAGGAGGATTGTTGTCGTTTGGATTTGTCAGAATGAAAGGAACAAAAAATAGAAGATTATCGTCCATTAGACTTGCTCTTCTTATCTTGTGGTAGGAAGGCACCCATGCCTCCGGTAACCGTAGAAATAATGGAGTCCAGGCCTGGACCAAATAAAATCTTTCCTTTAAAGGGAAGAGAAAGAAGTCTGGACTTAGAAGTTGTATCTGCAGACCAAGACTTCAACCAGAGCGCCCGGCGGGCTAAGACTGCATAGCGAGAGGCGTTTGCATTTAGGCGCATAATTTGCATGTTCACATCACAGATAAAAGAATGAGCAATTTTCAGAGCTTTAATTCTATCTTGAATATCCTCGAGGGGAGACTCCACTTCAATGAGTTCCGGCAACTGCAGCCGCCGGTTGTAACTGCGCGGCAAAGTCCGCAGGAAGAAGGCCCCCTCCGCATGGAGGATTAGATGTGCTACAGGGAACTGCATTTGGATGCCGAGTCTTGAGAGGTAGATGGCTCAGAGGGACTAAGAGCCTTAGCAGGCTTGTCTCCCTTCTTAGATTTTATAACTGTGTTAAGGCATGTAAAATAAAAACGTTTTTTATTATAGAAAACTGTAGCTTTATACTCCCAATGCCTAGGGCACTCACCACCTCCTAGACCCAGACAGTTAACAGAGGAAACGCTCTCCTCAGGTTCAAGTCTCAGCTGGAATGGAGGAAATAAACATAGACCTCACCCGGTCACATGGAGTGCAAGTAATAGGAGCTGTGCAACACTTTCAAAAACGAAAGTGAAACTTAAAAGTGAAACCTGTTTGTTCCAGCCAAAAACACACAGTCTATCAGCCCAGGAAGAAAATAACACAAAGCAGCATGTAAATAGTTAATACACTGATTAATTAACCCCAACTGTTCAATAAACCCCTTTCAGAGCATATTAAGCCTGGATCGTATCAAGGTATAAAGGAGCCACACTGTGACCCTGTTGTAGCATTTTATGTGTAAAAATTGAAACGATCTTACCTCCAGAATCCATGCTGTGGAACAGAACACAGCCTCTCAAGTGTGACAGTCTTATAGCAGCACACTTGAAATGGACTTAAGTGAGAGAAAGCAGACAGTGAAACTCGTCAACACTGATTGCTTAGGAGCGGTTAGCAGTAGTCTGGATGGTTTCGCAGAAAAGCTTTCCCTGCATTCCCAGACATCAATACTCTCACTGAGAGGTTGACATGACTACTTAAAACTCCAGTCCTATCTCGAAGGGCAGATACCATTTTTCAGGACTCTCCGAATCTTCTGACACTTCTCTGCCACCTCCTAAAATGACGAAAGGCAAAGAATGACTGAGGTAATGAAGAAGTGGGAGGGATATTTAAGCCTTTGGCTGGGCTGTCTTTGCCTCCTCCTGGTGGCCAGGTGTTGTATTTCCCAACAGTAAGGAATGAAGCTGTGGACTCTCCCTATCTTAGGAAGGTAAAGGTGTTCTCAAATCCTGTCCTTTAACATCCATGAGGTTTGGCCCACATATTGCAGCCCGCACTTACATTACTCCCTTATCATTGCATCTAATAAGGTCATGTATTTTGAAAGATTTATTGTTGACTTTGGACTTAAAAGATTTAGTTTTAAGTCCAAAACACTCTATTGGGTTTCGATTAAAAGGTAGAACACTTGGTGTAAAGATGGAGTTCATATTTCTAGTTGGGTTTTTTTTGTACACAAATTGTGTATTTTTTTATTAATTGTTCCCCTAGAACATTGACCCTCTTCGGTGTTTTTTAATAATATTTTCAATCAAGCTTTTATTGGCACAATATTTTGTGATAAATGGTTTATTTTTTATTCAACTGCAACTTCATTTGATCCCTTATAAGTCAGCAAAGATCTCTATCCACATTAATAATTTCTTGTTCTATTTTATTAATATCAGTAAGGTCATATACCCGCTGACAAAATGTATCTTTCAAGATAGCTGCTTGTTGTTCAAAAGTTGTATAATTTAAATAGTGTTTCCTTACGCTTAATAATTGACTTTTGTTTCCAATTTTAATAACAACTATTCATGTGGATGTAATTATTGCAGTCAACCTCTTTGAAATATGTAGACGTCTCTATTACTCCATCAGTGATCTGTATTTTTAAATCTAAAAAAATTAATCTCTGTATTACTGAATTCATATCTGAATTTTAGATTAGATTTGTTATTATTCATGACTGACAGTGTGTGTACAAGATCTTCTTTGCTGCTTTTATAAATCATCAGAATGTTATCAATGTACCTTTTAGAGGACCAGGACTGTCTAAACAATTCTTATGCTTATAAAAAAAAACAATTATGTGGTATATACCGTATTGTTTCGCATATAGGCCGCACCCTTAAAGTTTGGTGCCATTTTAAAGAAATTTAATTTTAAAGAAAATATACACATAAGAACAGTAAAACAGTAATTTTATTTAATAAATAGGAACACGTGTCCCAGTATTTTACAGCTTTTGACAGCATAAAGACGGGAAAAGAAATGGACAACAAGAAAACTGATGGGAACAGTCTTCACCCTCTCCCCTGCACAAAAATCAACAACATTAGCAATTGTTCTTAAGTCATCCTTTTGAGAAATTTTAGTCACTTTCACTCCCTATCTCTCCACCAATAGCGGTATTTCTGCTCAGGTTTTCATCACTACTTTCAATGCTTTCTACATCACACCCACTGTTTTCTTCATCATTTTTCTGATCCACTTCTCTCTGATCTTCCCACAATACATCATCTTCACTACTATCCAATGCATTTGACAGGCAACATTTTTTTGAATCCTTTTCTGATTGATTCTAAAGATATAATTTCCCACGCAGAAATAATCCACTGGCACAGCAAAGCCACTGATGGTTTCTTAATTTTGCCGCTTGGAGTGAGGGCACGATTTCCAGCCACAAGCCATTCAGAATACTGCTGCCGTAGATTATCTTTAAATGGCTTGTTGACCACAACATCAAGCACTTGGAGTTGGGATGTCATACCCCCTGATATGACTACCAGATCTGATTTCAAGGATGCAATCTTACTTTTTACATCAGGTGTTAAATGTCCTTTAAAGGCATCCAATACTAGCATTGCTTTTCTTGCACGAAGAGCACCAGGCATATTCTTCCAAACAACAGATAGCCAATCATTCATCAGCTCCTTCCTCATCCATCCCTTTTCATGGCATCTAACAATTAAGCCTCTTGGAAGACCTTGTTTTGGCATAGTTTTCCTTTTTAGGATCACATAAGGTGTCCGCTTATGACCATCAGCTGTAACAGATAACATTGCTGTGATACCTAATTTTTCATTGCCTGTGGTCCTCATAAGAATTGATTTTGCTCCTTTTTGATCCACAGTTGTATTACTTGGTATATCAAAGAAAACACATCAGCATTTCCAATTTGGCTCAATGGATAGTTGTGCTTTTTCCTGAGCTCTATGACATACCGTTGAAATGCAAGCAGCTTTTCATTAAAGTCAACAGGTAGTCTTTGTGGTAGTGTTGTCCTGCGTCTCAGAAAGAGGCCATTTCTGAGCATAAATCTACGGCAGCATCCAAGGCTTGCTTTAAATTCATGCCTGGGAATATTTAATTCACTGGCAATTTCTAATGCCTTCAATTGAACGATTTTACGGGCGACAGGCATTCCATTTTTTCTTTGCTCTTGAATGAAGAGAAGCACTGCTGCATCAACTTCACAATACCTGCCTTTCTTAGGCCCTCTGAATGATTTCCTTGTAGAAGCTGAGTTTTCTAGTTTCTGCTGCATCAGCTTCCATCTACGTACATTTTTCTCATCTCTGTCGTATTTTCTGGCAGCTTCCCTATTGCTTGTTTGTTCAGCATATTTTAAGACTTTTACCTTAAAATTTGAATTGTAACTTAGTGTTTTCCATTGGCTTGTAGAATTTAGAATCTCCACATGATCATCCATATTGATACTAGTATTTTACTGTATGTTAGCTCCTGTACAAAAATCCACATTATCAATTACGGTAACAGAAATACAGTATCTGTATGTTTTTTTCATGAGTAAATTACAGTAGAAAGTTGCTTAAAATTGCATGTTCTATCTGAATCATTGGGTTGAGTATCCCTTTAACCTGGATTTTCACGATGCTGCAATTGGTCTAACACAGTTGTTTACCGGTAATTTGCAGAATGTGTCCTGTAGTCCTTGACATTGGTGCCATTCTCTGCTGAATAATGGCTGCAGCGCTATGCATACCTCCCAACATTTCAAAATCCAAAAAAGGTACACGCACCCCCACACACACACACCACCACCACCACCACCTAGCAAAAATGTGATATGTGGTGGACAGCAGCAAGGATACAGAGTGGCTTAACCAAAAAAAAAAGTACCAGTGTAAGCACATACGCACACACATACCATATGACAAATATTAACTGATTTAAAGTGAAGGTAAAGTTTTGTAATTATGAAGACATCAATGCATTATTTAATATTACAATAAACTAATCGCTATGTTTATTTTATTATTTGTTTTTTATTTTGCAACTATAATATATATATATTTCCCTACCATTTCGATGCTAACTCCTCGCAACCTCTATTTCCTGCATTTATGTTCTGTGATGTATAGAGCGGTCCTACTCGCTCTATACGTATCTCTAAAGCGCGTTCACAAATCTACTCCTTTGAAATGCGCCTGTGCAGTATCGGAGACCTCCGTAAAAGCCAGTGACGTATTATAGTTATTCCTGCGCCTGCGCAAAGTCAAGAGATGGGATTGTCAGAATCGGAGACCTCCATAAAAGCAGGTGACATATTATAGGTATTCCTGCGCATGCGCGAAACAGGAGCGCGCATTGATTAAGATATGAAGTTAAAAAGAATAGCGCATGCGCAAATCAAGGAGGAGGCAGATGACGTAGGGTGACGGCCGCCTAACGGCCAGATTTTCAATTGGAGCTACTTAAAACGTGATCAAGAGATAACATTTTGTAATATGTAACGGGTTGAATTTGCGGACAATAAAAAAGGTTTTTATTACAGCGATAAGTTTATTTACAGTACAATTGGTAAAAAATGATGAATGAAACTCATATTAATTTGCAACAAAGAATGTTATTATAGATAGACAACCAGGTAACTTTACCTTCACTTTAAGAGCAACTCTGCCTGAAAGGCAAACTGTGAGATAAGCAGCATATTAGCATATGCAGATCTGCTCACATGATGACCTGCAGACACAGACTGACTTTTATTTTTTAATAGGGGGACCAGGTAACCACACCAAGCCTAAGCAACTAAACCTGCAATGTTTGCAAGTGATTGAGACCAGCACTTCCAAATGTGTAAGCAATGAGTCCCAATGCAGGGTGCCAGCTCCCAGGGGATCCTTTTCCACTTCCCCAAGAGTAAAGAATAAAACAAAGGAAAGATGCTGAACTCCCTAGTACGGTAATTTCAAATGTGAAAAAAAAACTTTATTCAGACATTAAAGCGACAGTTCACCTATAAATGTTCTCCCCTTCAAATTGTCCCCAATTATTTATTTTATTTGCTGGAATGTTTTAAATTGTTTACAAGTAGCTCCTTTACCCCTATTTTGGCATTTGAAATAGCTGATTTAGCTTGTGGTATCCCAACCTATACTGAAAGTTTCTATACTGGAGTATATTCTATTGAATAGCCTAAGTAAACACAGCCAGCAGAAGAGATTACACTCTCAGTGGGGGGCAGGATAGTTAAGTAATAAAATGACAATTTTCCATTGTTCTCTCTAAGTATTGAGCTTTGGTTTTCTAGACAAATATAAGATAAGGAAGCAAATCTGTGTACATAAAGTGATAACATAATGAGATCTGATATTACCTGAAGTTCAACCCATTGTAATAGGCTGTGGTTTAAAAGCACAAAACCAGCTACTTCATATACACAAATAAACCGAAAAATGCAATTTCTCATACATTTTATACTCTGCACCTGGTATAACAAGTCATTAAAAATACATTCATATAAAAACAATTTTACAGTGTACTGTCCCTTTAAAGCTGTAATGGCTAAATAAAGGCATTTTTCACATTTTAAATTACCAGTACTAAGGAGTACAGCATCTCTCCTTTGTTTTACTTTAACATACCGGTATTAAAGCTGCAATTTTTTATTTATTTTTAGCAGGTTTAGCATGTATGATTGCACAACAAAAGAAAAAGTATACACTTATAGCACTCCTAGGTCAATGGATCAATGAATTTGTTTTAATAACTTTTATTAAATCAATAACACCAATTATTCCCTAGGGAATAAATGAAATGGGAAGAAAACTTGAAATGATAGGAATATTAAAATATAACTTTTATTGGGTTCAAATAAAATAGGAAAAATTATTAAAACCACACTTAGGTACCGCCTGTATAAATTAAATCTAACCTATACAAGTGATAAATATTTGTGTTTACCACCACTTGTGACCACTACTGTAATCAGTATCAAAGAGGGTAAAAAAGTTGCCTTGTAATTATAATTTCACAATATTAAATGCACTATCCAGTGCATATATGGGGTATATATAAGTATACCATATGTAGAAATTCTATATTGGCAATCAATTGTATCCCTTATCAGAGGTATCTCTTGGGTATGTTTGTTTTAATAATAGCACAAATAGTATTGCTAACAGATATTAGCAGATCTGCTGGGATAGCAGTTATTTAAATTAAAACGGAATTATTATAAATTTATTAAATAATTGTATATTGATGGTTCTTAATATGTTTGTTTGTGTATGAGTTGAGAAGATAATTCTTAAATAATTCAAACGGTTTGGTTAGTTTCCGTGTTCAGTGTGTTTATTGCACTTTAGTTATACATCGTCAGGATAAGGTAACCTGTGGTAATCATTACACACCGTAAAATTGAGCATTGATTGAGATATTTGTGCAATGCCACGGCCTGTCAGTTAAATTGCAACTGAAGTCACCTTTGTTAGGTTGAACTAGGTTTAAATTATAGCCTCTCAGTTACTTGAGTGCACACGGTCCTAGTTGCTGGAAACAGTCCAAGTGCCCTGTGCTGTTACACCCAACACTACGTTAAAATATTTAGTACATAGGTAGTGAGTTTTTCAACTATGTTGGTTGTGCAAATCAGAGGTAACACCACATTAACCGGTAATAATGCCGTTGTGATCTGTGTTAGAATAATCAGCTTGGGTTAATTATTGCATGCACTCTTTGACTCATTCATACCCACACCTTCAAGCATAAGCTATGTGGATTATGTATCAGCGCGTCTCCCTATATGCGAGACGTCTGCATCCACACACCTCCAGCTAGGGATTTGTGCTTACTATGTCAGAGTAAATATTACTCACTAAGTATAACCGACCACGGCACGTACAAGTTTGTAGTTAATATTTAATATACACAAGCTTATTCATCGATCGTATGTCAGGCTATAAGGTTATAAGGCTATAAAGCTCTGTGTAGCCGTATTAGGTTGTACCAGAGGTTATTATTAAAGCGTTGATACAGTGGCAATTACTACAACCAGAGATTCACACACTGAAGCTTGTGAAGCAGGTCTGCTCTATAGGAGATAACCGCTTGGTTAGTGTGTATTACCGAAGGCACAACACAGTTGTTACTAACAGAGATTCACACACTGAAGCTTATGAAGCCGGTCTGCTATGTAGGAGATAACCGCTTAGATATAGAGGGTATTACCAAAGTGGTTTAGCACATATTAAATCATGTTTGTAAATTAAATAGTTAGATGACTACAGTGATTTTCGGTAGCCTAAGGCTGTCTAAAAACACAGGAGCTCCTAGGACTCCTCACCATTGCCCTATCGTCCCAAACATACCCAAGAGATACCTCTGATAAGGGATACAATTGATTGCCAATATAGAATTTCTACATATGGTATACTTATATATACCCCATATATGCACTGGATAGTGCATTTAATATTGTGAAATTATAATTACAAGGCAACTTTTTTACCCTATTTGATACTGATTACAGTAGTGGTCACAAGTGGTGGTAAACACAAATATTTATCACTTGTACAGGTTAGATTTAATTTATACAGTCGGTACCTAAGTGTGGTTTTAATAATTTTTCCTATTTTATTTGAACCCAATAAAAGTTATATTTTAATATTCCTATCATTTCAAGTTTTCTTCCCATTTCATTTATTCCCTAGGGAATAATTGGTGTTATTGATTTAATAAAAGTTATAAAAACAAATTCATTGATCCATTGACCTAGGAGTGCTATAAGTGTATACTTTTTCTTTTGTTGTGCAATTTAGTTTCTATACACAGCACCCACACCTTGCCAAATAAATGGCTTATTGAAAGGTAAATAGGTCTTTCCATTCTTAGTAGTGCCATTGGTTTTCTTCCAACTCTTAGCATGTATGATGTGAGGGGGAAAAACACCCAGTTTCTTACCAGACAATATCAGTAGCAAATCTGACTCACATGGGACATCCTGTGCTCCGTCCACTTCCTCCCTATACAACTCTGGCGGACTGCAATACCTATAAGGCCACAGGGTGCACCTGTCAAGTTTCAACACTGTTGCTTTAAATGGCCAATTACCGGTACATTGTAATCTCCTTATAAGGCCCTCCTTCCTAACACACCATACCTTTCTTAGTGATTTTCTGTAACTTGCATACTGCCTTTCTGCGAATCACCTAGCCGATCCTTTCTCTACCTTCCTATAATCATCCTCTGGGAACCTAAGCAGTTGTACCAACTGTTTCATTCCGGATAAGCTAATAACGGACTCTGCATACCTTTCCGTTCAGCACACAGCTCCTACTGTGCTGACATCAGCTACGGCCGCATCTGCCGCTCCGTCCCTGCAGAATGCAATGCTGATTCATTGCCTGTGAAAGAAGCAATTAACAGTGTCTTCGGTCCACTCCTAGAAGACTGCTACTGCTCAATCGCAGGCAACTCTCTAATAGGAGCTTGGTCTTCCTCCTGCAAGTTCGGTCACCTGTTTCCAAGGAGCGTTCCTCCAGAATGATACTCGCTCAGGTATCAGTCTAACACATAGGGCTACTGGACTCTTAAGAGGTGCGCTCATTTCTTACTCTAGCCTATTGTAAGTTATACCGGTATTCCTTATTTACTGTACTAGGCAATATTAAGACAGAAATATACCGATTATAGGCCGCGCCCCGCATATAGGCTACAAATCAAGGGGAAAAAATGCGACCTATATGCGGAACAATACGGTATGTTTTTATACGTATCTTTATATAAATACTGTACAACAATGCCCCCTGATATATGCTCTATATTTATTACAACTAAGGCTCCACTGGTGCTTCTGATTTTTAACTATAGATTTCAATTTGAATATATTTTTGACTACCTATCAGCTTTAATCTGTCATTTAGCTCTGACTTTAATTAAAAGGGACATAATACTCATATGCTAAATCACTTGAAACTGTTGCAGTATAACTGTAAAAAGCTGACAGGAAAATATCACCTGAGCATCTCTATGTAAAAAATGAAGATATTTTACCTCACAATTTCCTCAGCTCACCAGAGTAAGTCCTGTGTAAAAAATCATACTCTGCTGCTGTCCAGCTGCAGATTAAAAAAAACAAAAAAAAAAAAAAAAACAAAGAAAGAAAGAAAGAAATGAACAGCAGCCAATCAGCATTAACAGTGCTGAGGTCATGAACTCTTTTACTGTGAACTCATGAGATTTCATAGTAAACTTCCTTAAACTGAACAGGAAAATAACATAAGTGTGCACGAGGCTCACTCCCTTGCCTGTCCTGGGACAGACATACTGATTTTCTGCTTAAAGTCCTTCAAATTGGAATGTGAATACTTAGGACATTTTGAGGTAAAATATCTTTCTTTTTTACATAGAGATGTTCAGGTGATATTTTCTAGTCAGCTTTTTACAGCTATGCTGCATCACTTTCAAGTGTTTCAATATTTGGGTATCATGGCCCTTTAATATATATAATTGAGCTTAGAAAATATTCTTGCTGACAGTTTTCTGATTCTTGCTCCAGACGTTCTGGTATTAATGGTAGAGGATACCTGTTCTTTACTGTAATGTTATTTCGTTGTCGATAGTTGAAATTTCCAGCCCTGCCCATATATAAATTGGTACTAAATATGTATAGCTACCTTGTCAATGTAGGCTTGCACCTAAATATTAAACAACTTTGTCAACCCCACAAATAAAATGAAATGAAAACAAAACATAAAAATATCACTCTGAAGCAATTATCTGTTGACACAAAACAACTAAATAATATAATAATTCAACCTATTTTAAATTTAAAAAACAAACATAATATTGAACATATAATAATACTTACTTGGCTCTGTTGAACCCAGCTTTTCCTTTCCATGACTTGAAAATGGGTTTCTTCTATTCCTTAGCTTAACATTTAAGTGATGAGTATTTGTTTTTGTTTTATCTAATACTGTTCTGTCGTTTAAAGTATCTTTAATTCTGCTAGAGTCTTCACTGTCTATCTTTGTACAAGCAGTGCTTTTATTAGAAGCATTTGTACAATGGGTCAGGTGCTGCTGTTCCGCTGGGGAGACTTGTGTGCTGTTTACATCAATGGGTGGAAAAACATTTGTTGGTAATATAACCGATTTGTGCAACTGTATTTCAAGGCGTCTGTGGCAGTATGTTTTCTCTTGTGTGACTTTACTGATGGAAGAGATGGCACAACCTTTCATAGGCTCTTTCTGCAAAACAAAGAAAAGTTGGAACATTAAATTGCACCTAAAGCTACGCATTTTAAATCTAGCGATGGGCAACCAGTCTTATTGAATTGGCTAAACAATATGAAATCCATTTACACTGGACAAACAGCAAACTAGATTAGGTTCAATTGCTTTGTGGGAGATATTGAATTGAAAATACAAGAGTTTTAAAGGAGAAATAAAGGATGCATTTTCAAGTGGTAAAATTATTTTATTTTTTATTTTACTTTACTGGAAAATACGATGGTGCTACAAAAACATAATTTATGCTTACCTGATAAATTTATTTCTCTTGTAGTGTATTCAGTCCACGGGTCATCCATTACTTATGGGATATATTCCCTTCCCAACAGGAAGTTGCAAGAGGATCACCCAAGCAGAGCTGCTATATAGCTCCTCCCCTCACATGTCATATCCAGTCATTCAACCGAAACAAGACGAGAAAGGAGAAACCATAGGGTGCAGTGGTGACTGGAGTATTAATTAAAATTTAGATCTGCCTTAAAAAGACAGGGCGGGCCGTGGACTGAATACACTACAAGAGAAATAAATTTATCAGGTAAGCATAAATTATGTTTTCTCTTGTTAAGTGTATTCAGTCCACGGGTCATCCATTACTTATGGGATACCAATACCAAAGCTAAGTACACGGATGATGGGAGGGACAAGGAAGGAACCACTGCCTGTAGAACCTTTCTCCCAAAAACAGCCTCCGAAGAAGCAAAAGTGTCAAATTTGTGAAATTTTGAAAAGGTGTGAAGCGAAGACCAAGTCGCAGCCTTGCAAATCTGTTCAACAGAGGCCTCATTCTTAAAGGCCCAGGTGGAAGCCACAGCTCTAGTGGAATGAGCTGTAATTCTTTCAGGGGGCTGCTGTCCAGCAGTCTCATAGGCTAAACGTATTATGCTCCGAAGCCAAAAGGAGAGAGAGGTTGCCGAAGCTTTTTGACCTCTACTATGTCCAGAGCAAACGACAAACAGGGAAGAAGTTTGACGAAAATCTTTAGTTGCCTGTAAATAGAATTTCAGGGCACGGACTACGTCCAGATTATGCAAAAGTCGTTCCTTCTTTGAAGAAGGATTAGGACATAATGATGGAACAACAATCTCCTGATTGATATTCCTGTTAGAGACTACCTTAGGTAAAAACCCAGGTTTAGTACGCAGAACCACCTTGTCTGAATGGAAAATCAGATAAGGAGAATCACAATGTAAGGCGGATAACTCCAAGACTCTTCGAGCCGAGGAGATAATCATTAAAAAAAGAACTTTCCAAGATAAAAGTTTAATATCAATGGAATGAAGGGGTTCAAACGGGACTCCTTGAAGAACTTTAAGAACCAAGTTTAAGCTCCACGGAGGAGCAACAGTTTTAAACACAGGCTTAATCCTAGCCAAAACATGACAAAAAGCCTGGACGTCTGGAACTTCTGCCAGACGCTTGTGCAAAAGGATAGACAGAGCAGAAATCTGTCCCTTTAAAGAACTAGCTGATAAGCCTTTTTCCAAACCCTCTTGGAGAAAGGACAATATCCTAGGAATCCTAACCTTACTCCATGAGTAACTCTTGGATTCGCACCAATACAGGTATTTACGCCATATCTTATGGTAGATTTTCCTGGTAACAGGCTTTCGTGCCTGTATTAAGGTATCAATAACTGACTCGGAGAAGCCACGCTTTGATAGGATCAAGCGTTCAATCTCCATGCAGTCAGTCTCAGAGAAATTAGATTTGGATGATTGAAAGGACCTTGTATTAGAAGGTCTTGCCTCAAAGGTAGAGTCCATGGTGGACAGGACGACATGTCCACTAGCTCTGCATACCAGGTCCTGCGTGGCCACGCAGGTGCTATCAGAATCACCAATGCTCTCTCCTGTTTGATCTTGGCAATCAGTCGAGGTAGCAGAGGAAACGGTGAAAACACATAAGCCATGTTGAAGAACCAAGGGGCTGCTAGAGCATCTATCAGCGTCGCTCCCGGGTCCCTGGACCTGGATCCGTAACGAGGAAGTTTGGCGTTCTGGCGAGACGCCATGAGATCCAGTTCTGGTTTGCCCCAACGATGGACCAGCTGAGCAAACACCTCCAGATGGAGTTCCCACTCCCCCGGATGAAAAGTCTGACGACTTAGAAAGTCCGCCTCCCAGTTCTCCACTCCTGGGATGTGGATCGCTGACAAGTGGCAAGAGTGAGACTCTGCCCAGCGAATTATCTTTGAGACTTCTAACATCGCTAGGGAGCTCCTGGTTCCCCCTTGATGGTTGATATAAGCCACAGTCGTGATGTTGTCCGACTGAAATCTGATGAACCTCAGTGTTGCTAACTGAGGCCAAGCTAGAAGAGCATTGAATATTGCCCTTAACTCCAGAATATTTATTGGGAGGAGTTTCTCCTCCTGAGTCCACGATCCCTGAGCCTTCAGGGAATTCCAGACTGCGCCCCAGCCTAGAAGGCTGGCATCTGTTGTTACAATCGTCCAATCTGGTCTGCGAAAGGTCATGCCCTTGGACAGATGGACCCGAGATAGCCACCAGAGAAGAGAATCTCTGGTCTCTTGATCCAGATTTAGTAGGTGGGACAAATCTGAGTAATCCCCATTCCACTGACCTAGCATGCACAATTGCAGCGGTCTGAGATGCAGGCGCGCAAATGGCACTATGTCCATTGCCGCTACCATTAAGCCGATTACTTCCATGCACTAAGCCACTGACGGGCGTGGAATGGAATGAAGGACACGGCAAGCATTTCAAAGTTTTGATAACCTGGCCTGCGTCAGGTAAATTTTCATTTCTACAGAATCTATCAGAGTCCCTAGGAAGGAGACTCTTGTGAGTGGTGATAGAGAACTCTTTTCCACGTTCACCTTCCACCCATGCGACCTCAGAAATGCCAGAACTATCTCTGTATGAGACTTGGCAATTTGAAAGCTTGACGCCTGTATCAGGATGTCGTCTAGATACGGAGCCACCGCTATGCCTCGCGGTCTTAGAACCGCCAGAAGAGAGCCCAGCACCTTTGTAAAGATTCTCGGGGCCGTAGCCAACCCGAAGGGGAGAGCTACAAATTGGTAATGCCTATCTAGAAAGGCAAATCTTAGGAACCGATGATGATCTTTGTGAATCGGTATGTGAAGGTAGGCATCCTTTAAATCCACTGTGGTCATGTACTGACCCTCTTGGATCATGGGTAGGATAGTCCGAATAGTTTCCATTTTGAATGATGGAACTCTTAGGAATTTGTTTAAGATCTTTAGGTCCAAAATTGGTCTGAAGGTACCCTCTTTCTTGGGAACCACGAACAGATTTGAATAAAATCCCTGTCCTTGTTCCGTCCGCGGAACTGGGTGGATCACCCCCATTACTAGGAGGTCTTGTACGCAGCGTAGGAATGCCTCTTTCTTTATCTGGTTTTCTGATAACCTTGAAAGATGAAATCTCCCTTGAGGAGGAGAAGCCTTGAAGTCCAGAAGATATCCCTGAGATATGATCTCCAACGCCCAGGGATCCTGGATATCTCTTGCCCACGCCTGGGCGAAGAGAGAAAGTCTGCCCCCCACTAGATCCGTTTCCGGAGAGGGGGCCATCCCTTCATGCTGTCTTAGGGGCAGTAGCAGGCTTTCTGGCCTGCTTGCCCTTGTTCCAGGACTGGTTAGTTTTCCAGGCCTGTCTGTAACGAGCAACAGTTCCTTCCTGTTTTGGGGCGGAGGAAGTTGACGTTGCTCCTGCCTTGAAGTTTCGAAAGGCACGAAAATTAGACTGTTTGGCCTTTGATTTGGCCCTGTCCTGAGGAAGAGTATGACCCTTACCTCCAGTAATGTCAGCGATAATTTCTTTCAAGCCGGGCCCGAATAAGGTTTGCCCCTTGAAAGGAATATTAAGCAATTTAGATTTAGAAGTCACGTCAGCTGACCAGGATTTAAGCCATAGCGCTCTGCGCGCCTGGATGGCGAATCCGGAGTTCTTAGCCGTTAGTTTAGTTAAATGTACAATGGCATCAGAAACAAATGCATTAGCTAGCTTAAGTGCTTTAAGCTTGTCCATAATTTCATCCAATGGAGCTGAGTGAATGGCCTCTTCTAGAGACTCAAACCAGAATGCCGCAGCAGCAATGACAGGCGCAATGCATGCAAGGGGCTGTAAGATAAAACCTTGTTGAACAAACATTTTCTTAAGGTAACCTTCTAATTTTTTATCCATTGGATCCGAAAAAGCACAACTATCCTCCACCGGGATAGTGGTACGCTTAGCTAAAGTAGAAACTGCTCCCTCCACCTTAGGGACCGTCTGCCATAAGTCCCGTGTAGTGGCGTCTATTGGAAACATTTTCCTAAATATAGGAGGTGGGGAAAAAGGCACACCAGGTCTATCCCACTCCTTGCTAATAATTTCTGTAAGCCTTTTAGGTATAGGAAAAACGTCAGTACACACCGGTACTGCATAGTATCTATCCAGCCTACATAATTTCTCTGGAATTGCAACTGTGTTACAGTCATTCAGAGCCTCTAAAACCTCCCCTAGCAATACACGGAGGTTCTCAAGCTTAAATTTAAAATTAGAGATCTCTGAATCCGGTTTCCCTGGATCAGATCCGTCACCCACAGAATGAAGCTCTCCGTCCTCATGTTCTGCAAACTGTGACGCAGTATCGGACATGGCTCTCATAGCACCAGCGCGCTCTGTTCTTATCCCAGAGCAATCGCGCTTGCCTCTTAATTCTGGCAACTTAGATAATACTTCTGTCAGGGTATTATTCATAATAGTAGCCATGTCTTGTAAAGTGATTTGTATGGGCGTCCCTGATGCACTTGGCGCCACAATATCACGCGCCTCCTGAGCGGGAGGCGAAGGTACTGACACGTGAGGAGAGTTAGTCGGCATAACTTCCCCCTCGTTGTCTGGTGATAATTCCTTTATAGATAAAGACTGACCTTTATTATTTAAAGTGAAATCAATACATTTAGTACACATATTTCTATGGGGCTCCACACTGGCCTTCAAACATAGTGAACAAACAGATTCATCTGTGTCAGACATGTTTAAACAGACTAGCAATAAGACTAGCAGACTTGGAAAACACTGTAAATAATTTTACAAGCAATATAGAAAAACGCTACTGTGCCTTTAAGAAGCACAAAAACACTGTCACAGTTGAAATAACAATGAACCAAATCAGTTATAGCAACCAAATTTTCAAAGTAAATGTATTAAGTTAGCAGAGCATTGCACCCACTTGCAAATGGATGATTAACCCCTTAATACCCAAAACGGATACAATTGAGAAAAAAACGTTTTTTAACACAGTCAAACACACTGACTAGATATGACATGTGAGGAGAGGAGCTATATAGCAGCTCTGCTTGGGTGATCCTCTTGCAACTTCCTGTTGGGAAGGGAATATATCCCATAAGTAATGGATGACCCGTGGACTGAATACACTTAACAAGAGAAAAGGTTTCCAGGGGCCATAAGATGTCTGTCTGAATGTGTTTTAAAATAACAATAAAAAGTTGAGATACAAAAGTATTTTATAAATAAACAGTAATATAAGGCATTACCTAACCTCGGAAACAAAATGATCTAGATTATATTACAAGACATCAAGGGCGAAATTACATATGCGGCGCAAGCTTCAGCGCAACTGCTGAAACCGGTGCCGCCCGTAATTTCACCTTGCACATCGCTGTATCACATATATGACGCCGGCAGTTCATAAACTGCCGTAAGTCGGATAAACTAGCGATTTCCACAAATGTGCATAAATACAAGTTTCTGAAGTCGCCAGTGAATTACGGCACTTTAGAAACTGCCGGCGCCTAAGAAAATAAAAAATATATATAAAATCTCCCGTAAAAGTCTAACACCCCTCCCAAAAATAAACCTGGAGCTGAATGCCATTTTAAGGGCAGTAAAAGAGCCGAATGCCCATACAAATGCCCCTTTAGGGGCTATGGGTAGTTTAATTTTTTTTAGTTCTAAGTTGTATTATTTTGGGGGGTTTGTTGGGTGGTGGATTTTACTGTTAGAGGGGGGACTTAGTATTTTTTTAAGGTAAAAGAGCTGTTTAACTTAGGGCAATGCCCTACAAAAGGCCCTTTAAGGACTACTGGTAACTTAGTATTAGATAAGGGGGTGTTTTTATTTGGGGGGGGGCTTTTTTATTTTCATAGGCATTAGGTTTAAATTTTTTATTCTTAATAATTTGGTTTATTATTTTATGTAATGTTAGCTTTTTATTTTAATTGTAACAGTATTTTTTAAGTTAGGTAATTGGGGTTAATTTAGTGGGTGTTATGTAAGGGGGCTTAGTAATTTAACCCTTTAAGGACACAGCTTTCAGTTTGCTCAATTGTTTTATGACGGAAAAATTCCGTCATATGTCCTTAAGAGGTTAATTAGTTATTTGCATTGTGGGGGTTTGGTGGATTAGGGGTTAATAGGTTAATTAGGGTACTTGCGTTGTGGGGGGTTGGCAGATTAGGAGTTAATAGGTTAATTAGGGTACTTGCGTTGTGTGGGTTTGGCGGATTAGGGGTTAATAGTTTTATTAGGTTTATTGCGTTGTGGGTTTAATGGCGGATTAGGGGTTAATAGTTTTTATTAGGTTTATTGCGATGTGGGTTAATGGCGGATTAGGGGTTAATACATTTATTAGGTTTATTGCGATGTGGGTTAATGGCGGATTAGGGGTTAATACAATTATTAGGTTTATTGCGATGTGGGTTAATGGCAGATTAGGGGTTAATACATTTATTAGGTTTTTTGCGATGTGGGTTAATGGTGGATTAGGGGTTAATACATTTATTATGTTTACTGTGGTGTGGGTTAATGGCAGGTTATGGGTTAATATACTTTATTAGTTAGTGTGGGTTTGTCAAAAAAAGGAAAATTTGGCAAAAAGATGCATCTAAATAGCACTTCACACTCCCTCTTGTATCATAATCAGTATAACATAATTATCTAGAGATGTGATAAGGTGATATGTTTAAAATTTAACATTTATTTCTCTTTATTAAAATCACTGAACACAAACAACATAAAATTTAAAAACACGTTCGAATTTTGAACTCATTGAAATACAGATTATCCAGTTTGGAAATACAGGTTAAATTATCTAACAGATTAAATGTCTTGCAATAAAGTGAATAAAGAGGTTGATCAGATTAATACAGAATATTATGAAGTTACAGTAGGGTATATGTGTAAATAACATCATATACATACATCTGTCAATATCAATGATCAGAGTTTGTTATAAAAGACAATAGATTGTATTGAGACAGACTATCAGATTTTATACCCCTGTGGGGCTATACACTAGATATTATTATTTCTGATAGTTGGATAATATGTACCAAAATGGGTAATAATTAATCCAAATTTTATTGTCTTATTGGCCCTAGTACAGTATTGGGCTTAGGTTAATATAGATATTGGTATACCCAGACTTGCTGTAAGTGATGGAAATAAACCATAAAATGGACTGGCCGTCTAGATAAATAAAGGATTAATCATATTTTAAGATTAACCTTGTGTCTGTAGATGTTAATTACACGAAGTTTATCATATTAATTAGTATCTGCATGTATAAATTTTAATCTATAATATGTATGTGGTTATACTGGATATATTAATATTTATAGTATATAATAATACAAAGTTCAGTTTTTACTTTTTGTGCCTTCTTATGACTTGAAGGGTTAATCACGTTATCTAGTTGTACAAAAACATAATTTATGCTTACCTGATAAATTTATTTCTCTTGTAGTGTATCCAGTCCACGGATCATCCATTACTTATGGGATATATTCTCCTTCCCAACAGGAAGCTGCAAGAGTCCACCCACAGCAAAGCTGCTATATAGCTCCTCCCCTAACTGCCATTACCAGTCATTCGACCGAAAACATGCAGAGAAAGGAAAACCATAGGGTGCAGTGGTGACTGTAGTTTAATGGAAAAATTACCTGCCTTAAAGTGACAGGGCGGGCCGTGGACTGGATACACTACAAGAGAAATAAATTTATCAGGTAAGCATAAATTATGTTTTCTCTTGTTAAGTGTATCCAGTCCACGGATCATCCATTACTTATGGGATACCAATACCAAAGCTAAAGTACACGGATGATGGGAGGGACAAGGCAGGTACTTAAACGGAAGTTACCACTGCCTGTAAAAAACCCTTTCTCCCAAAAATAGCCTCCGAAGAAGCAAGGTATCAAATTTGTTAAATTTGAAAAAGTATGAAACGCAGACCAAGACTCCGTCTTGTAATCTGTTCAACAGAAGCCACATTTAAAAAAGGCCTAAGTGAAAACCACAGCTCTAGTAGAATGAGCTGTAATCCCTTCAGGAGGCTGCTGTCCAGCAGTCTCATAAGCTAAATGAATTATGCTTTTTAACCAAAAAGACAGAGAGGTTGCTGAAGTCCTTTGACCTCTCCTCTGTCCAGAATAGACAACAAACAAGGTGAATGTTTGATGAAAATCTGTAGTAGCTTGTAAGTAAAACTTTAAAACACGAACCACGTCCAAATTGTGTAATAGACGTTCCTTCTTTGAAGAAGGATTAGGATACAAGAATGGAACAACAATCTCTTGAGTGATATTCTTGTTAGATACCACCTTAGGTAAAAACCCAGGTTGGTACACAGGACTACCATATCCGTACGGAGAACCAGATAAGGAGAATCACATTGCAACGCAGATAACTCGGAGACTCTATGAGCCGAGGAAATAGCTACCAAAAAGGAACTTTCCAAGATAGAAGTTTGATATCTATGGAATGAAAAGGTTCAAATGGAACTCCTTGAAGAACCTTAAGAACCAGCTTTAAGCTCCATGGCGGAGCAACATTTTTAACCACAGGCTTGGTTCTAACCAAAGCCTGACCAAATGCCTGAACGTCTAGAATACCTGCCAGACGCTTGTGCAAAAGAATAGACAGAGTAGAAATCTGTCCTTTTAAAGAACTAGCTGACAACCCTTTTCTCAAAATCATCTTGGAGAAAAGATAATATCCTGGGAATCCAGACTTTACTCCATGAGTAACCCTTGGATTCATAACAATAAGATATTTACATCATATCTTATGTTACATTTTCCTAGAGACAGGCTTTTATGCCTGTATTAAGGTATCAATTACTGACTCGGAGAAGCCATGCTTTGATAACATCAAGCGTTCTGTCTCCAGGCAGTCCATCTCAGATTAGTTATATTTAGATGGTTGAAAAGACCCTGAGGTAGAGGGTCCTGTCTCAGAAGCAGAGACCGTGGTGGAAAGGATGACATGTCCACCAGATCTGCATACCAGGTCCTGCGTGGCCACGCAGGCGCTGTCAAAAGTACCAAAGCACTCTCCTGCTTGATCTTGTGTAAACCCCTCCGGAGGGAATTCCCACTCCCCCGGATGAAAAGTCTGACGACTTAGAAAATCTGCCTCCCAGTTCTCAACACCTGGGATAGGGATAGCTTTTAGACAAGAGTGAGTCTCTGTCCAGTGAATTATTTTAAGACTTCTAACATTGCTAGGGAACTTCTGTTCCCCCTTGATGGTTGATGTAAGCCACAGTCGTGATATTGTCCGACTGAAATATGATGTACCTCAGAGTTGCTAACTGAGGCCAAGTCTGAAAAGCATGGAATATCGCTCCCAGTTCCAGAATATTCATTAGAAGGAGGGTCTCCTCCTGAGTCCACTATCCCTGAGCCTTCAGGGAGTTCCAGACTGTATCCCAACCTAAAAGGCTGGCATCTGTTGTAACAATTGTCCCATCTGACCTGCGGAAGGTCATACCCTTGGACAGATGGACCCGAGATAGTCACCAGAGAAGAGAATCTCTGGTTTCTTGGTCCGGATTTAACAGGAGAACAAATCTGTGTAATCCCCGTTCCTCTGGCTGAGCATGCATAGTTGCAGTGGTCTGAAATGTAGGCGTGCAAACGGTACTATGTCCCTTGCCGCTACCATTAAGCCGATTACATTCATGTACTGAGCCACCAAAGGGCGCGGATGGAATGAAGAACACGGCAGAAATTTAGAAACTTTGACAACCTGGACTCCGTCAGGTAAATTTTAATTTCTACAAAATCTATCAGAATCCCTAGGAGGGAAACCCTTGATATTGGGGATAGAGAACTCTTTCCTTGTTCACTTTCCACCCATGCGATCTCAGAAATGCCAGTACTACGTCCGTATGAGACTTGGCAACTTGGATGTTTGACGCCTGTATCAGGATGTCGTCTAAATAAGGGGCCACTTCTATGCCCCGCGGCCTAAGGACCGCCAAAGTGACCCCAGAACCTCCATAAAGATTCTAGGGGCTGTAGTTAACCCAAAGGAAAGAGCTACAAACTGGTAATGCCTGTCTAGAAAGGCAAACCTGAAAACCGATGGTGATCTTTATGCATCGTAATGTGAGGATAAGCATCCTTCAAATCCATTGTAGTCCTCTATTGACTCTCCTGGATCATAGTTAAGATGGTACGAATAGTTTCCATCTTAAATGATAGAATTCTAAAGAATTTGTTTAAGACCTTTTAGATCCAAAATAGGTCTGAAGGTTTCCTTTCCTTGGGAACCACAAACCGATTTGAGGAAAACTGTGTCCCTGTTCCTCTATTGGAACTGAATGGGTCACGTACACAATGCAAGAATGTCTCTTTCTTTATCTGGTTTGCAGATAAATGTGAAAGGCAAAAACTCCCCTTTTTTGGGGGGGAAAGCTTTGAAATCCAGAAGATATCTCTGGGGTATAATTTCCAATGCCCAGGGATCCTGGGCATCTCTTGCCCACGCCTGGGCGAAGAATGAAGTCTGCCCCCTATAGGATCCGTTACCAGATAGGGGTCCGTTCCTCATGCTGTTTTAGAGGCAGCAGCAGGCTCCTTGACCTGCTTATCTTTGTTCCAGGTCCAGTTGTCTCCAGACCGCCTTGGACTGAGCAAAAGTTCCCTCTTATTTTGCCTTAGAGGAAGTTGATGCCACACCTGCCTTGAATTTTCGAAAGGCACGAAAATTAGGCCTTTTTTGTCCCTTGATTTGGACCTGTCCTGAGGAAGGGCATGATCTTTTCCTCCAGTGATATAAGTAATAATCTCCTTCAAACTAGGCCTGAATAGGGTCTGCCCCTTGAAGGGAAGTTAAGTAGCTTATTTATTAAAGTCACGACAGCTGACCATGATATAAGCCATAGCGCTCTGCGCGCCAGTATAGTAAAAAACAGAATTCTTAGCCGTTAGTCTAGTCAAAGGAACAAAGGCATCAGAAAACAAAGGAATTGGCTAGCTTAAGTGCTCTAAGCTTGTCAAATATATTCATCCAATGGAGCCTGTAAAGCCTCATCAAGAGACTCAAACCAGAACGCCGCAGCAGCAGTGACAGGAGCAATGCGTGCAAGGGGCTGCAGGATAAAACCTTGTTGAATAAACATTTTTTATCCATTGGATCTAAAAAAGCACAACAGTCCTCGCCAGAGGTAGTGGTACGCTTAGCTAGAGTAGAAACTCTTCTCTCCACCTTAGGAACTGTCTGCCATAAGTCCCGTGTGGTGGCAACTATTAGAAAACATTCTTCTAAAAAATAGGAGGGGAAGTGAACGGCACACCTGGTCTATCCCATTCCTTATGAAAAATTTTAGTAAACCTCTTTAGGTATTGGAAAAACATAAGTACACACCGGCACTGCATATTATTTATCCAGTCTACACAATTTCTCTGGCACTGCGATTGTACACATTCATTCAGAGCAGCTAAAGCCTCCCTGAGCAACAAGTGGAGGTTCTCAAGCATAAATTTTAAATGTAGAAATATCAGAATCAGGTTAAATCATCTTCCCTGAGTCACAAATATCACCCACAGACTAAGCATATTGTGAGGTAGTATCAGACATGGTTCTTAAAGCGTCTGTATGCTCTGTATCTACCCCCAGAGCTGTTTTGCTTTCCTTTAATTTCAGGTAGTCTGACTAATACTGCTGCCAGTGTATTATACACAACCTTTGCCATGTCTTGTAAAATAAACGCTATGGGCGCCATTGATATACTTGGCGCCATTTGAGCGTGAGTCCCTGGAGCGGGAGTCAAAGGGTCTGACACGTGGGGAGAGTTAGTCGGCATAACTTCCCCCTCGACAGAATCCTCTGGTAAAATAAACGCTATGGGTGCCCTTGATGTACTTGGCGCCATTTGAGCGTGAGTCCCTAAAGCGGGAGTCAAAGGGTCTGACACGTGGGGAGAGTTAGTCGGCATAACTTCCCCCTCGACAGAATCCTCTGGTGATAATGTTTTTAAATACAAAAAATGATCTTTATTGTTTAACATGAAATCAGTACATCTGGTACACATTCTAAAATGGGGTTCCACCATGGCTTTAAACATAATAAACACAGAGCCTCCTCTATGTTAGACATGTTAGAACTAATAAAGAGACTAGTAAGCTTGGAAAACACTTTAAATCAAGTTAACAAGCAAATATAACAAACGTTACTGTGCCTTTAAGAGAAACAAATTTTGTCAAAATTTGAAAAACAGTGAAAAAAGGCAGTAAATCAAACGAAATTTTTACAGTACATGTAATAAGTTAACAGAGCATTGCACCCACTTGCAAATGGATGATTAACCCCTTAATGCAAAAAACAGATTAAAAAAAAAAAAAAAAAAAAAAAAAAACGACATTTTTTTAAACAGACACAACAAAACTGCCACAGCTGAGCTGTGGATTACCTTCCCTATAACTGTTTCTATGCAAAATTTAAGCCAGCCATGTGGAAAAATTAGGCCCCAATAAGTTTTATCACCAAACATATGTTAAAAAACGATTAAACATGCCAGCAAACGTTTTAAAACACATTCTTATAAGAGTATGTATGTCTATTAATAAGCCTGATCCAGTCGCTATCACTGCATTTAAGGCTTTACTTACATTACTTCGGTATCAGCAGTATTTTCTTAGTCAATTCCATTCCTTAGAAAAATATATTACTGCACATACCTTAGCATATATCTCTATCAATCAGCCTGGTACCAGTCGCTTTCACTGCATTTAAAGGCTGTACTTACATTACTTCGGTATCAGCAGTATTTTCTTAGTCAATTCCATTCCTTAGAAAAATATTTTACTGCACATACCTTATTTGCAGGAAAACCTGCACGCCATTCCCCCTCTGAAGTACCTTACTCCTCAGAATGTGTGAGAACAGCAACTGGATCTTAGTTACGTCTGCTAAGATCATAGAAAAAACGCAGGCAGATTCTTCTTCCAAATACTGCCTGAGATAAACAGCACACTCCGGTGCCATTTAAAAATAACAAACTTTTGATTGAAGAAATAAACTAAGTATAAAAAACCACAGACTCTCACGACCTCCTATCTATGTTGAGACTTGCAAGAGAATGACTGGTAATGGCAGTTAGGGGAGGAGCTATATAGGAGCTTTGCTGTGGGTGGACTCTTGCAGCTTCCTGTTGGGAAGGAGAATATATCCCATAAGTAATGGATGATCCGTGGACTGGATACACTTAACAAGAGAAAAGTTTATTTGATACTCCAATTTTACTTATTTTACTCAGATTTTGTACCTTCTAATGACTTGAAGTGTTAATCACGTTATCTAGTTGTACAAAAAGTTTATTGAGTATCAACAAATAGTTATTTTAAATTTGAGTACAGTTCGGTATATTTAGAAATAATTGACCTTTTATTGTAATCATAGTAAGTTGTAAAAAGACTTGTAAAAATTGTATCTGAAGTTACCACTGCTTTTTGTATCAATTCTGAATTATTCAGATTAGCTGTGTACAACTGTATTTCACCAGCTGTCAGTTAAAGGGCCATGAAACCCATTTTTTTCTTTCATGATTTAGAAAGAGCATGTAATTTGAAACAACTTTCTAATTTACTTCTATTATCTAATTTGCTTCATTCTCTTGATATCACTTGCTGAAAAGCATATCTAGATATGCTCAGTAGCTGCTGATTGGTTGCTGCACATAGAGGACTTGTGTGATTGGCTCACACGTGCATTGCTATTTGTTCAACAAAGGATATCTAAAGACCTGAGCAAATTAGATAATAGAAGTAAATTGGAAAGTTGTTTAAAATTGCATGCCCTATCTGAATCATGAAAGTTTAATTTTGACTAGACTGTCCCTTTAAGGGGTTAATAATCTATGTCCGTTGGTCTATGTTGGAATAAACTATTTACCATTTATTAATCCCCTTAACTAGTGATATATGTATTACGGTTTTTACATGTGGATTTTATGTAATGTACTGAAAGACCTAAATTCTCTTATCAGGGGTCGCATGTTTTCCTATTAGTAATTTACTGTAACTATGTCACAGTTTGTTTGAGGTTACTAGTATAAGTATGAAATCTGGATTTTGATGGGGTGTAGCGCCAAAGACGAGCACCTATAGCTCTGAACAGTAGGCTAACTAGCTAGCTTGGAAAATGTACTAAGAAAATAAATGTGTTCAGAGCGCCTCAAATGGGCTAGGTGTTGCACAATGTGTAGAGTGTGTATTTAGAAATATTTTAATTGTAAATCTAGTACTTTACACAAGAATAAAACATTCCACGGTGGGTACAGTGGTAATAAATGACAATAAAAACAATAAGATGTGGATCCACTCTTGTACAAATTAAATATTGAATATATCTATATAAAAACACTGAATATAAAATGATACAGAGGCAATAATAATGGTAGCCCCAATAAAAATATGAGAAAGTTAAAATTCCAAACAATGTCTATAAGAAATCAATCCAATATATGGATTAATAAAATGCAGTAAATCAAATGAATGGATTGCTGATATCGACTAGGAGGAGGATACCGTAAGAGATATTATGTACCAGTGTTGGTGGTGATAATGTATATAAAAAGGGAGTGAAAAATTATCCTTAGTGATTGCAAATATAAAGAAAACAGTGTCAACTTGCTTATTCAAAAGTGAAAAAAATGATGTGAAAAATTGAAAAAATTACAAAGGAAAAAATGAAAAAATGCTGCTCAAAAAATGAAAAAAGAGAAAAAAAAAAAAAAAGAAAAAAGGAAAAAGGAGAACAAAGTCAGTGATTGTAATCCAAGAAACAAAATCCTAAAAAAAGCTAAATGTGAAGATCCAAATAAAAGTCAAAAGTTAATAATGTGAAGAAAAGGAAACCTTATTTTCCTAGTGGTGAGAGTCCATCTGAGGTTCCTGATGGTGAGAATAAAGTCAAGGGTCTTTTAGGTCAAACCCAATTAATGGACTAGTGTTCCCGTTCCTGATGGTGAGAACCTTTGGTGGTTGGGAGAAACTCCAATCCAAAAAAAAATGTTTTTCTTTTTAAATCATAAATTAAACCTAAAAGCAAATAAAAACAACAATAGTGTAGATAGTACTAAAAACTTATATAAAATCAGAATAGTGCTTACCAGCTGTGGTCAAAGCGTTTCGGCCTCCTCCGGCCTTTCTCAAGACTGCCAGCTGGTTATCAAAAGAGTCCCTTTTGTAGTGAAAAGTTTTGCGCCAAAAAGTGTGTATGGGGGCGTGGCTAAAAATCGGAAGTGATGTAGGGTATGTAATAGAGTAAATTCTTTTTTTTTTTTTTTTTTTTTTTTTTAAACTTTACCCAAAAAAAAAATGGCTCCTTTTCTATTAATTACTCATTTAATTGGGCATAGCGTTATGTTTAGAGGTAGTGGAATCAAGTGACTTGTAAAACTTTTGTCACGGCTAGGAAAACAGATACTATCCTTTAGAACTATATTCAATAAAAATTGACCTTTAAGAAATGCGAGTTATTCTGGTCCAAATGTTTATATATATAGAATTGATTGGCTTTTTAAAAAATTAAAAAAATTAAAAAATTAAATGCTATCCTTTGATACTGAATAGCTTGTCTCGTTAATGTAGGTTTTTCATCATGTGTAAATTGAGCATATAATATTTAAATGATAGTGAGATCGAGTGACTTTTCAAATGTTTTTTGCGCAAGCTGGAAAAAACATATGTTATTCTTTTATGTTCACTAAAATATGACATTTATCAGATGTAAAAAAAATAAAAAAATTTTTTGGGGTAAAGCCAACCTGAATGGAAGAGCTACAAACTGGTAATGCCTGTCTAGAAAGGCAAACCTCAGGAACCGATGATGATTCTTGTGGATCGGAATGTGAAGGTAGTCATCCTTTAAGTCCACTGTGGTCATGTACTGACCCTCTTGGATCATGGGTAAAATGGTTCGAATAGTTTCCATCTTGAATGATGGAACTCTGAGGAATTTGTTTAGGATCTTTAGATTCCCTCTTTTTTGGGAACCATAAACAGATTTGAATAAAACCCCTGTCCTTGTTCCGTCCGCGGAACTGGATGGATCACTCCCATTACAAGGAGGTCTTGCACGCAGCTTAGGAATGCCTCTTTCTTTATCTGGTTTGCAGATAATCTTGAAAGGTGAAATCTCCCTTGTGGGGGAGAAGCTTTGAAGTCCAGAAGATATCCCTGAGATATGATCTCCAACGCCCAGGGATCCTGAACATCTCTTGCCCACGCCTGGGCGAAGAGAGAGAGTCTGCCCCCTACTAGATCCGTTGTTGGATAGGGGGCCGCTCCTTCATGCTGTCTTGGAGGCGGCAGCAGCAGGCTTTTGGCCTGCTTGCCCTTGTTCCAGGACTGGGTAGGTTTCCAGGCCTGCTTAGATTTAGGAAAAGTTCCCTCTTGTTTTGAAGTAGAGGGAGCAGATCCTGCACCTGCCTTGAAATTTCGAAAGGCACGAAAATTAGACTGTTTGGCCCTTGATTTGGCCCTGTCCTGAGGAAGGGTATGACCCTTACCTCCAGTAATGTCAGCAATAATTTCTTTCAAACCAGGCCCGAATAAGGTCTGCCCCTTGAAAGGAATGTTAAGTAATTTAGACTTTGAAGTCACATCAGCTGACCAGGAATTAAGCCATAGCGCCCTACGCGCCTGGATGGCGAATCCGGAATTCTTAGCCGTTAGTTTAGTCAAATGAACAATGGCATCAGAAACAAATGAGTTAGCTAGCTTAAGTGTTCTAAGCTTGTGAATAATTTCAGTCAATGGAGCTGTATGGATGGCCTCTTCCAGGGCCTCAAACCAGAACGCCGCCGCAGCAGTGACAGGCGCAATGCATGCAAGGGGCTGTAAAATAAAAACCTTGTTGAATAAACATTTTCTTAAGGTAACCCTCTAATTTTTTATCCATTGGATCTGAAAAAGCACAACTGTCATCAACCGGGATAGTGGTACGCTTTGCTAAAGTAGAAACTGCTCCCTCCACCTTAGGGACTGTCTGCCATAAGTCCCGTGTAGTGGCATCTATTGGAAACATTTTTCTAAATATAGGAGGTGGGGAAAAGGGCACACCGGGTCTATTCCACTGCTTACTAATAATTTCTGTAAGCCTTTTAGGTATTGGAAAAACATCAGTACTCACCGGCACTGCATAGTATTTATCCAGCCTACACAATTTCTCTGGCACTGCAATTGTGTCACAGTCATTCAGAGCAGCTAATACCTCCCCAAGTAACACACGGAGGTTCTCAAGCTTAAATTTAAAATTAGAAATCTCTGAATCAGGTCTCCCCGATTCAGAGACGTCACCCACAGACTGAAGCTCTCCGTCCTCAGGTTCTGCATATTGTGACGCAGTATCAGACATGGCTCTTACAGCATCTACGCGCTCTATATCTCGTCTAACCCCAGAGCTATCGCGCTTGCCTCTCAATTCAGGCAATCTGGCTAATACCTGTGACAGGGTATTATTCATGATTGCAGCCATGTCCTGCAAAGTAATCGCTATGGGCATCCCTGATGTACTTGGCGCCATATTAGCGTGCGTCCCTCGAGCGGGAGGCGAAGGGTCCGACACGTGGGGAGAGTTAGTCGGCATAACTTCCCCCTCGACAGACCCCTCTGGTGACAATTCTTTTATAGATAAAGACTGATTTTTACTGTTTAAGGTGAAATCAATACATTTAGTACACATTCTCCTATGGGGCTCCACTTCCACAAGTAATGGATGATCCGTGGACTGGATACACTTAACAAGAGAAACAGATACTATCCTTTAGAACTGTATTCAATAAAAATTGACCTTTAAGAAATGCGAGTTATTCTGGTCCAAATGTTTATATATATAGAATCGATTGGCTTTTTAAAAAATTTAAAAATTTAAAAAATTAAATGCTATCCTTTGATACTGAATAGCTTGTCTCGTTAATGTAGGTTTTTCATCATGTGTAAATTGAGCATATAATATTTAAATGATAGTGAGATCGAGTGACTTTTCAAATGTTTTTTGCGCAAGCTGGAAAAAACATATGTTATTCTTTTATGTTCACTAAAATATGACATTTATCAGATGTAAAAAAAATAAAAAATTTTGGGGTAAAGTTTTTTCAAACTGTAATGTAGTATACCTTATCAGGATTCCTTTGCTGATAGGTCTAGAAGTGTTTAAATCGACATTAAAAAACTATGATGGCTTGTCTACTAACTACAGATAATTTATTGAACCTAACATAATGTTTGTATATATAATGCTGGGTGGTAATGAAATCAAACTTGTCACGAGTTTATCATGCAAACTGGGGAATATTCTCCTCTAGTGCTGTGTTTGCTAGATTTTGAAGTTTATCAGGTGCAAGTTTTTCTGAATGATAGCATAATGTACCTTATCATTAGTCTATTGCTGGTTGATCTAGAATATTTGAGAAAATGTTTTTTTTTTTAAAACAAAGATACTTAGATAAGTTATTTTGGGTTTTGCGATATATCCCAATTTAATTTCTTATATAAGAAAAGCATGAATCATTATCAATTCATAATGGTATTTTAAGGAGCACTGACCATATTCGTATCCATAGTTGTATATTGAATGTATTGATGCAAAAACTCGATATTGTAATCGGTAAAAGGTGGCGGGTGGCAAATAGCATGAGATTACTATATATACGTATTGAAATCAATCCACATCTTATTGTTTTTATTGTCATTTATTACCACTGTACCCACCGTGGCATGTTTTATTCTTGTGTAAAGTACTAGATTTACAATTAAAATATTTCTAAATACACACTCTACACATTGTACAACACCTAGCCCATTTGAGGCGCTCTGAACACATTTATTTTATAAGTATGAAATCTATTAGTTAACCTGTAGTTGAGTAGGTACTGGGATTTGCCCCATAAGTTTCTTAAGATAGGTACTCAAATATTATTGTGCTGCTGTCATCTGTTCACAACTGCTTATATTGCAGATTAGTTTGCCTAACATTAAGTTCGTACTGAAATTGTTGTGTATTTATCCAAAAACACTTTACATTGCAAGATAACCAACACAAAAATGTTTTATATTAATAAATGATTCCACCTTCTTTATGCAGTCCCTTGAAACGCTGCCACAGTCTGTTCTGAACTGCTCTTATAAACTCAGAGTTTGTCAGTTAACTTATAATTACGTTGGTACTCTAAATATCAAGGATTTGCTACTTTGATTTTTAACATAAGTTTCTTAGTATAAATGCTCAAATGTTTTTGCATTATTGTCATGCGTTCATCACTGTTTATATTGATTCTAATTCAGGTAATTTGCCTAAAGTTAAATTCGTACTGCACCAACCATTTTTGTTACAAGGTAACCAACATAAACTTATTCAATGTTGATAAATGATTCTACCCTCTTTAAGCCGTCTTTTGAAAAGCTGCCACAGTCTGTTCGTGACTGCTGGTATTAGTTCAAAGTCTATCAATTAATCTGTGGTTGCGTTAATACTCAAATATCAAAGGGTTACCACTGTAATTTCTTGCCATCGATACTAATGTTTGCTTACACTGTTCATAACTATTTGTATACACTATAAGTAGATCAATTAACCTGTATTTTACTCAGATGCTCGAAGCATCACAAGTTTTTGCATAAGATTGGTATCATAAATAATATCATGGATTAGTCTGTATTAGTAATAAGAGATCAGTTTACATTAAATAATTGTTAATGGTCTAAATTCAAATGCTATGTTTTTAACTAATAGATTTTATACTTATACTAGTAACCTCAAACAAACTGTGACATAATTACAGTAAATTACTAATAGAAAAACACATGCGACCCCTGATAAGAGAATTTAGGTCTTTCAGTACATTACATAAAATCCACATGTAAAAACCGTAATACATATATCACTAGTTAAGGGGATTAATAAATGGTAAATAGTTTATTCCAACATAGACCAACGGACATAGATTATTAGCCCCTTAAAGGGACAGTCTAGTCAAAATTAAACTTTCATGATTCAGATAGGGCATGCAATTTTCAACAATTTTCCAATTTACTTCTATTATCTAATTTGCTCAGTTCTTTAGATATCCTTTGTTGAACAAATAGCAATGCACGTGTGAGCCAATCACACAAGTCCTCTATGTGCAGCAACCAATCAGCAGCTACTGGGCATATCTAGATATGCTTTTCAGCAAGTGATATCAAGAGAATGAAGCAAATTAGATAATAGAAGTAAATTAGAAAGTTGTTTCAAATTACATGCTCTTTTTAAATCATGAAAGAAAAAAATGGGTTTCATGTCCCTTTAACTGACAGCTGGTGAAATACAGTTGTACACAGCTAATCTGAATAATTCAGAATTGATACAAAAAGCAGTGGTAACTTCAGATACAATTTTTACAAGTCTTTTTACAACTTACTATGATTACAATAAAAGGTCAATTATTTCTAAATATACCGAACTGTACTCAAATTTAAAATAACTATTTGTTGATACTCAATAAACTTTTTGTACAACTAGATAACGTGATTAACCCTTCAAGTCATAAGAAGGCACAAAAATTAAAAACTGAACTTTGTATTATTATATACTATAAATAATAATATATCCAGTATAACCACATACATATTATAGATTAAAATTTATACATGCAGATACTAATTAATATGATAAACTTCGTGTAATTAACATCTACAGACACAAGGTTAATCTTAAAATATGATTAATCCTTTATTTATCTAGACGGCCAATCCATTTTATGGTTTATTTCCATCACTTACAGCAAGTTTGGGTATACCAATATCTATATTAACCTAAGCCCAATACTGTACTAGGGCCAATAAGACAATAAAATTTGGATTAATTATTACCCATTTTGGTACATATTATCCAACTATCAGAAATAATAATATCTAGTGTATAGCCCCGCAGGGGTATAAAATCTGAAAGTCTGTCTCAATACAATCTATTGTCTTTTATAACAAACTCTGATCATTGATATTGACAGATGTATGTATATGACATTATTTACACATATACCCTACTGTAACTTCATAATATTCTGTATTAATCTGATCAACCTCTTTATTCACTTTATTGCAAGACATTTAATCTGTTAGATAATTTAACCTGTATTTCCAAACTGGATAATCTGTATTTCAATGAGTTCAAAATTCAAATGTGTTTTTAAATTTTATGTTGTTTGTGTTCAGTGATTTTAATAAAGAGAAATAAATGTTAAATTTTAAACATACCGGTATCACCTTATCACATCTCTAGATAATGATGTTATACTGATTATGATACAAGAGGGAGTGTGAAGTGCTATTCAGCTGCATCTTTTTGCCAAATTTTCCTTTTTTTGACAAACCCACACTAGTCTGTCTATGCATCAGCACTCCAGCCCATTGAAGGTTAACACCTTTCAATAATATAGGCATCTCCAGTATAATAAGTGTAATGCTGTTGCACCCTGCTTTTTTTTTTAATTATACTTTATTAGTTATTGCGGTGGGGGATTGCGGTTGACAGGTAGATAGCTATTGCGCATGCGTTAGTTAAAATTTTTAGGCATTTACGGGAGTTACGGTGCTCACATTTTCACATGCCTACCTAGGTATCTCTTCAACACAGAATATCAACAGAATGAAGCAAATTTGATAATAACAGGTATAAACTTTTTTAACCCCTTAAGGACCGGGCATTTCAGACTTAAACCTCCCCAAAATACCAAAGCATTTTTAGCATTTTTGCCATCACTCCATTTGACAGAAAAAGAGCCTTGTTTTTTTTTTTTTTTATTTACCTATCAAAACTATATATTATTTTTTTTTTAGCAGACGACCCAAAAAATTGATCTAGGCCCATTTTGGTAGCATACATTTTTGTTCTGTAGTGTAGCTGTCCCATCCGTTCCTGTCCCTCCCTCCCAACAAGCGAAAATCCTAATCGCCTGTTAAATAAAATTATAAGCACGCACAACATCCAAGTTGTGCAACAACATTCTTTATGAGAAGAAAAACTAGGACACAGAGAAGGAACAACAATTTCCTGATTAAAATTACTGTCCGAAACTACTTAAGGAAGGAAACCTAACCTAGAACGAAGAACCGCCTTATTGGCATAAAAGATGAGGCGAATCCCACCACTCTCCGAGCAGAAGAGATAACAAAAACAAAAACTTCCAAGATAACAACTTAATATCTATGGACTGTAAAGGCTCAAAACAGAGCCTGCTGAAAAACTCAAGTTAAGGCTCTAAGGAAGAGCAACAGACTTAAACACAGGCCAGAATCTGTCCAAGGCCTGACAAAAAGATTGCACGTCGGACACGTCTGCCAGATGATTATGTAGAAAAATAGATAATGCAGAAATCTGACCCACTCAGGGTACTCACTGACAAACCCTTCTCCAGAGCTTCCTGGAGTAAAGACAAAATCTTAGGAATCCTGACCCTACTCCAAGAGTAACCCCTGGATTCACACCACTAAAGATATTTACACAATATCTTATGGCAAATCTTTCTAGAACTGGCATGCAAGCCTAAATCATGTTCTCAATGACCGACTCAGAAAAATCCACGCTCAGACAAAAACTAAGCATGCATTCTCCAAGCAGTCAGCTTCAGAGGAAAGAAATTTGGATGAAGGAAGGGACCCTGAATCAGAGGGTCCTTCCTCAGAGGCAGCCTCCAAGGTGGAAAGACGACATATCCACTAGATCTGCATACCAGATCATGCAAGGCCACGCAGGGGCGATTAGAATCACTGCCGCTCTCTCCTGTTGGATATGAGCAATGACTTGTGGAAGGAGAGTAAACAGAGAAAACAGGTATGCAAGACTCCCAAGAAAAATGCCAGAACATCTATCAGGACGGTCTGTTGGTCACTCCACCATGAACTGTACCTTGGAAGCTTGGCGATCTGCTTAAACGCCCTCAGAAGCCAACTCCGGAACTCCCCATTTGAGGATTACCTAAAGAAACACCACCGGATGGAGAGCCCACTCCCCTGGATGAAACATTTGTCTGTTCAGAATTCCTATTGTGAGCATCCGCCCACTAAACAATACAAGTCACCTCCTACATGGTTAAGGAACCCCGAGTTCCTCCCTGGTCATTGATATAAACCATTGAGGTGATATTGTCTGACTGGAATCAAGCTAAGGACAGCTGAGGCCAAGCCATCAGAGCACAGCAAAATGCTCTTAACTTCTAAAATGTTAAAGAGGAGAGCAGACACTTCCGAGTCCCTGCGCCTTAAACAAGACCTAGACAGTTTACCAGTCCAGCAGGTTGGCGTCCGTAGCCACATCACCCAGGAATGACTCCAGAAGTACGTGCCCTGAGATAGATACACCTGAAAAACCACTACAGGAGAGAGAGTCTCATATCGACTGATCTAGAACTATCATCTGAGACAGATCCAAATGTTCTCCATTTTATGAAAAATAGCAAAGGAAATGATGTCCATGGAAACCATCAGACCAATTCCCTCCATACACAGAGTCACTAAAAAGTGAAGGAAAATCTATTGCAACTAGATCCAAACTCCTAACCTCCTGGTTGCAAGATGGCTAAGCTATCCACTGGGCCACTAGAGCTTGCTGTTGGCCGGACAGTAGACTGCAGAGAGAGGAAAAAAGAATAAATCCTTGATTATCTGACCTCTGTTAGATATCTTCTCCTAGATAGAGAATCTATTAAGGTCCAAGCCTACCGCACCTGGTGTTCCCAGTCGGTCTCCCATCCAGGTACTAACCAGGCCTGGGCCTGCTTAACTTCCAAGATCAGACAGAATCAGGTGCATTCAGGGTATTGTGGCGGTAGACCCAAATAAATTACCCTTGAAGATGGGACAAGGGACTCTTCTCCAGATTCATTCCCCATCCATGGGAAAGTTGATTGGACAAGATCTCCTAAAGGAGCAACGTTCAAGTTCACACACTAACTGCAATATCTCAGAAAATCTGCCAGCAACTTTCAAGCTCACACACTAACTGCAAAATCCCAGAAAATCTGACAGCAACTTTCAAGCTCACACACTAACTGCAATATCACAGAAAATCTGCAAGCACTAGCCCTCCAAGCCCCCCTCCACCTCCTACCCTGGTGTTTACCTTAATATATAAACACATCCTAACAGCAATTAGGTGCAGCTGTCACTAATGAATCAGGATAGAGACAATAAGTCACACTCACAGCCTCTGTACTGACACTTTACCATATTCTGTTGCACTTTCCCAACCCTCATTTGCTCACCATACACTTCACTCACTCTCAGTTTACACTGCCTTATATCAGACTTATTTCCCTTACTTTTTGTGTCCATTCCCTCTCCTTTAGATTGTAAGCTTGAGAGCCTTTCTACCTGCAAGCCACTTTGTATTTAAAGTGAACTACTATTGATTGTGCTCAAGGACAGGACACTCCTCCCCTTTTGTATAACTCAATTATTTCACCTACAACTGTAATGTACCCCAATACTGTACTTGTTTGTTTGTGTATGTAATGCATCCCTGTGATGTTTTATTATTATTTGTATAGCGCTGTATAATCTGCTGGCGCTTTATAAATACCTGATAATAATAATAATAATAATAGAAGGAAGGATGACACCTGAACCATATATTGTCCAGAAAAACACCCTTGCAAAACCGAAAGACATTGAACCAAAGGAGAAATGATACTACTTTGAACCTGAGTTACTTAAGGAAAATACCTAGATCCCGTTCCGAAACAAGGACTGGAACTATCACCCCCAGAGAAGAAAGTCCTGAACTCAGTTCAGGGAATGTCTCTCATCATACCTGGATAGCAGATACTCTAGTAGGAGAAATCTGCCCCTGGGAGGAAATCTTAGAAAGGCATGACTGACCCTGCAGAAAGAGGAAAAGGAAAACTTTTCTTTAGTCTTACTCTCTTGGCGTGTGGTAGAAAAACGTTTTTTCACCCATAAAGTCAGAGAATAATTCTGCTAGACCAAGACCAAACAAGGTCTCATCCTTAAAAGGAGACTCCAGAGGCGTGGATTTGGAGAAAACATAAAATAATGAACCTGCAACTTCAGACTATAAAGCCTAGACAGTACCACTAAACCACAGGTAAGCTTCTCAGCTGACCAAGATTTCAGCCACAATGCCCGGCGGCTAGTACAACAAGTCTAAAAAGACAAGACATTGCTCTAAATGAACAATTAAACCTCCAGCTTCTTATCCATGGATCCGAAAAGGAGCAGCTACCCTCCATAGGGATCAAAATTCTCTGAGCCATAGTAGAAAAGCTCCCCTTCTACGTAGGGCACCGTGCATTTTAATGGAGTCAACAACAGGAAAATCCTTTAAAGGACAGGAGACAGGGAGAAGGTATCCCTAGCTTCTCCTACACCTGTGAAAATTTCCATACCACGTCTAGAAACATTTCCTCAAAGGAAGGAATCTCATAGAAATGATCAAGTTTACAAAACTTCCAAGGGTTGACAATGACAGGGGTATCAATGTCATCCCAGTAGCTAAAACCTCCTATAAGAGTACACGAGGTGTGCAAGCATACATCTTAAGGAGATGACTTCAGCATCAGATAAAGGAATTATACTGTCCAAATCTGAGATTTCACCCTCAGAAACTACCGGTGAATCTTCCTCACCAGACTTAGGAGAAAGAATGACTTGCGTAGCAGAATATGGAGCAGAAACCTTACTATATGAACTCTAAATGTCCTCTTGCATTTTCCATGTAGGTAAGGAAAAAACAGATAAAGACGCAGATAACGCAGAGGATACCTGAGCTGCAAAATCTGTAGGCAAATACACGCCTCCAGGAGATTGAGACGAACCGCAGGGCACTGCAAGTGACGCCATAAAGGCTTGCAACTTTTAAGGAGAAAACTGTGGCATTGCCTGAACAGCATCGTCCTGGGAGACGTAAGGCTCGGAGGCAACAACCTATCTGTTATATTCAATACCTTTTGCTAAACAAACGGTACAGAAAAAAAAAACAAGAAAAAAAAACAGACATTTAAATTAGTCTAAATTTATTCTTAGAGGCGAAATTTTCCAATTAAATTATCTTTCCAAATCACTTATGAAAAATTATGTTATTCAATAAATCCTTAACTTAAGGATTTAAGATACATAAACATTGTATGTCTCTAATAAACTCAATTTATTAAAAGGCAAGGCAAAGGAATACAGTGACATCTAAGCTACAGTGTGCAACTGCTAAAATATAATGCCAAATTATAATGCTTAACCAGATTAATTTCTGCTTATATAAACATGTAATGTCTAAGAGTATTAACTTATGCCTTATAAAAAAATATTATAGTTTATTTAATTACTCTCTAAGGAAACTAATAGCGTTTCTGCTAGAATCCAAGCAGAAAAACTCTGAGAACAAGACTCCGTTAGGATTGATGTCTCTTAACATACAGAGACAGGCTGACAAACAAAGTGAAGAACCCGCTCCGGTCTCACCAAAGAAAAAAAGGGGGCATGTTCACAAGACCGCCTTAGTGAGAGCCGAAAATGACCCTTCTCTATCAGAGAGAAGGTGGGAACACAGAATCGGCACAGAAATGAAGCGCGCATCTTAAAATGCAAACATCACACTCCATTCTATCAGCCGAGAGAAGATAGACACAAAGCATGTCAGCACCCCTTCTATAATGGCGCTGCACTTCAATTTCGCTGTCAGACCTGAGGCTGCTCTCCCGCTCAATAGCGACACTAGCAAAAGGCTAGTACAGTCAGGGCGCTCTCATAAGTAAACAACCCATTAAATAAAATGAGCAAGCCTTATCAATATAAAAGGCATAGATAATTAGAGGATTATTACCCCCTAAAGAGTACCCCCTAAAGAGCCTCTAAAAGTGAACCATAATAAAGTAAAAAAATTAGGGATATTATATACAAAAAGTATTAACCCCTTGCCTGTATCCTGACATTAATATCCTTCCCAAGGATATACTTGTCCCACATAATATTGCAGTGTGATCTCAAAAGTGCAAGTCCCCAAACATAGAAGACATAGCACTTACCTGCATCTTGCCATCCACCAGGAGGACAGCCTACACAGAGTGAGAGGATGCTACTCCTCACATGGACCTGTAGAAAAAAAGAAAGATCAGAGTAAACCTACTCTGGCTTTCTGTACTAGGGCAGCAAATCTGTTAGGAAAATGCAGCAAGGCCCACCTCACAAGTTCTTAACTGCTTTAAAGCCACCACTGCCCTACTGAAGAGACTAACGTGGAGTATGGCTAGACCCAATCTTGAGAGGAAGTTCAGAGTAAACCTACTCAGGTTTTCAAAATAATAAAATCTTGATTGAAGTGAAATAAATCCAATCTTCTTCAGACACCAAAACATTACCTCCTCCTTGCATCGAAGGCAAAGAGAATGACTGGGGGTTATGGGTAAGGGAAGTGACATTTAACAGCTTTGCTGTGGTGCTCTTTGCCTCCTCCTGCTGGCCAGGAATGATATTCCCACTAGTAATTGAGGATGTCGTGGACTCACCATATCTTAGGAAAGAAACATAATTTATTTATAACTGATAAATTCATTTATTTCATGGTGGTGAAAGTCCATGACCCATTAATGCTCTGGAATACTCTTACTTACCACTAGGTAGAGGCAAAGATTCCCAAAACCCAAAAGCTCTCTAAAACCCCTGATGATTGATATATGTTACTGCTGTAAGGTTGTCTGAAAATCACATGTCTGTTCTATATTATGAAGACGTAAAATGGATCATGTGTATTTACTTATATAATCAGGAACACATACACATATATAATTAATCATTATTAATATGTAGACATTAACTAATGTTGCTTGTCAGTATGTATTTGCTTACAGTGAAGTTTTTGTATTTTAAGAAAATAATTCATATTTAGTTATTATGATATTCAAAAGGTTCCCAACATAGATGCATGACTCCTATAATTATATTATTGGTATACATATCCACAAATAACCCCAATTTTATTCATACATGATGTCAGTTTGTCTATTAGTCTATAAACATTAGTGGGGTTCAACCTTGTTAATGGTCAAATATAGATAATTTGTTTTTCAGAAAATATTTACAAAATACACATTTGTCTATTATAGCTTAGAGTCAAGTGCGATCTTCCCAGGGAAAAATATTCTGACTGATAAATCTTAGCTCATTAACAAAAATGTTAATTAATCTGTAATTAGTTTAGTCAATAATTTATGTGAACCTAATCTTATCAGTCAGTTAAGAATTTTGCATAAAATGCACCCACATAAAGGGGGCACAAGGGGAGACAAATAGACAACACAAGAGGGGCACACAGGGCATGCACAATGACCACACCCTGTCCAGAGGAGATGGGAGGCTAAGCTGACCAAACAGACAAGTCAGGATAATGGCAGGAGAGGGACCAGGGGTAACCTAAGAGGCTCTTTTTAAACTGAACCCCAAGTATAAAATAAACCCACATGAAACTGTTTTGTTTATATGATTTATGCTCTTTATATTCAAAGTTTTCATATTTAATCATGTGTGTTAATCAATTCTGGTTTGCACTTTATAGTCACAAATGTTTTTGTTAGGTAACATAGTAGCATAGTAGATAAGGTTGAAAAAAGACTGAAGTATATCGAGATCAACCTATACAAATCTAAAATACTTACAAAAAGCTCCAGTTACGCTTAAATAACCCCACTAAAAGGTGACCCATTTAATACTAGCAATCATATCCATGAATTTTGTTTATATACAAAAATGTATCCAGACTATTTTTAATTGTATCTAGGGTATCAGCATTCACTACCTCCTTTGGTAATGAGTTCCACAATTGTATTGCTCTTACAGTGAAAAAACTTTCTGTTGAAGGAGATTAAATCTCCTTTCCTCTAACCTTAAATTGTGACCTCTTGTCAGAAACAATTTTCTTGGAATAAACAGATTTTCTGCCATCTCTGTATATGGGCCTTGAATATATTTATATAAAGTAATCATGTCACCTCTCAAGCGCCTTTTTTCTAAGGAAAACAGACTCAATTTGGCTAGCCTCTCCTCATAGGTTAAACTCTCCAATCCCCTTATTAGCTTTGTGGCCCTTCTCTGATCTGGGCCTCGAGTTTTATTTACCTTAATATTATACAGTTTTTTCCTGATATCCTCTAAACATAACACAGTTAATGGTATGGACTGGAATGTTCTATTTTGTTCCAAAGTATCATCCAATGGTTCCTCTCGTGTATACTGAAGAAAAAAACTGGTACCTCAGCCTTCTCCCTGTCATTATTTATCAAGCTACCCTCCACGCATTTTAATTTACCTATATTGTCCTTCTTAGATTTTTTGCTATTGATGTACTTAAAGAACCTTTTAGGGTTAGACTTATAATCCTTTGCAATTAATTTTTAATTTTCAATTTTGGCTAATTTGATTGCTTTTTTGCATGCTTTGTTACATTCCTTATAAATATGGAATGTTGAGTCTGTACTATTTTCTTTGAATAATTTAAATGCCCTACATTTTTTCCTAATTTCTCTTAACACATTTTTATTTAGCCACATTGGCTTTGATTTTTATAACCATATGGTATTTGTTGATATGTATATTTATTTAACAAAGTTTTAAATATTATCCATTTATCCTCTGTTTTTTTATTAGAGAATACATTGCCCCACTTTATATTATTTAATGATTTCCTTAAATTGTTGAATTTTGCTTTCTTAAAATTAAAAGTCTTAGTTAGACCATTAAGACATTGCATATGAAAAGAGATTTCTAATGTGACCATGTTATGATCACTGTTACCCAAATGTTCTTTGACTTCTATGTTTGATATTATATCTGTATTGTTTGATAGCACTAAATCCAATATAGCTTTACTCCTAGTTGGCTCCTCTATTAATTGTGACAAGAAGTTATCCATAAAGAACATTTAAAAATCTATCCCCCTTAGCTGAATTACTAGTTTCATTGGCCCAGTTTATATCAGGGTAGTTAAAATCTCCCTTAATTACAGCACTGTTATTAGCAGCCTTACCTATTTGGATTAGTAGTTGAGTTTCCTCCGGGTCACTAATGTTGGGTGGCTTGTAGCATGTTCCTAGTAATATTTTTTTAGGATTTTCCCCCACACTCTGTATTTCAACCTACAGGATCTCTACATTGTCACTTGTATCACAAATATCTTCCCTTATTGTAGGTTTAAGGTTAGGTTTAATATACATGCTAATTCCTCCACCCCTTTTATTATTCCTGTCCCTCCTAAATAAAGTATAACCCTCTAAGTTAACTGCCCAGTCATGTGAATCATCCCACCAAGTTTCAGTTATACTGATAAGATCATAGTCCTCTTCTGCAACTAAGAGCTCCAGCTCCCCCATTTTACCTGTCATGCTTCTTGCATTTGTTTTCATACATTTAATTTTCATGTGCTTTCTGCTGCTACTTGGTGTGCTTTCCTCTATACTTTCTAATGTGACATTTATTAAGTCATCCCTTCCTTGAGATATTAAGGGAGTGACATATTCACAGACTGTTTTCTGTTCTATTGTGTTCTAACTGCCCCTCCCCCCCTTTGCTAGTTTAAAAGATTCTCTAAATGTGCTACCATCCTTTTCCCCAACCCACCTGCACCCATGTCATTCAGGTGCAATCCATCCTTACTGTACAAATTGTACCAAAGTGAAAAGTCAGCCCAGTGCTCTAAAAAGACAAACCCCTCATTTTTATACCATGTTTTTAACCATGAATTAACGGACCTTATCTCCTTCTGCCTTACTGAGTTAGCACACAGCACTGGTAATATCTCCGAAAATATTACTTTGGAAGTCCTTGCTTTAAGCTTGCTACCTAACTCCCTGAAGTCATTTTTTAGGACTCTCCATCTCCCGCTGATTCCTTCATTAGTACCAATATGTACCATGACTGCAGGATCAGACCCACATCCCTCTAACAATCTATCAATACGCTCCACAATATGTCTAACATGAGCCCCTGGAAGACAGCAAACTGTTCTATTTAAGGGGTCTGGATGACAAATTACCCTATCAACCTTTCTAATAATAGAGTCTCCTACCACCAACATCTGCCTCCGGCCCTGATTTGTATGCCCCTCTTCCATGTCTGAAGGACTGCCCACTATAGTATGCTCCTGTTCCACGACTAAAGGACTGTTCACTATACTAGGCAATACAGCCCTCTCTGACACTGCCACCCCTGAACTGATATCCCCAACATCTTCACTTAATCTTGCAAATCTGTTGGGGTGTACCAGCTCAGAACTGGCCTGTCTCTTCCGCTTAACTTTACTTCGCCCTCTAACTGTGACCCAGCTACATCCTGGAGTCTCCTCATCTGAATCCTCCCCATTCCCACTGCTAGAACCATTAACAACCAGCTCAGTCCTATCCATTTCCCTTTCAAGTGTCAATTTCATGCAGTCTTGCAATTTGTTCCTCCAAAACTCCAATATGAGTTTCTAAAGAGACAATATGCTCACACTTGCCACAAAAAATGAAATTTATTCTTACCTGATAAATTTGTTTCTTTTACGATACAATGAGTCCACGGATTTCATCCTTACTTGTGGGATATCGCCTCCTGGTCAGCAGGAGGAGGCAAAGAGCACCACAGCAGAGCTGTATATATAGCTCCTCCCTTCCCTCCCACTCCAGTCATTCGACCGAAGTTAGGAAGAGAAAGGAAAAGTCAAGGTGCAGAGGTGACTGAAGTTTAACAAAATTAAAGACCTGTCTCAGAAAAACAGGGTGGGCCGTGGACTCATCGTATCGTAAAAGAAACAAATTTATCAGGTAAGAATACATTTCATTTTCTTTTACAAGATACGAGTCCATGGATTTCATCCTTAATTGTGGGATACAATACCAAAGCTATAGTACACGGATGAAATGGGAGGGACAAGACAGGGAACTTAAACGGAAGGCACCACTGCTTGAAGAACTTTCCTACCAAAAACAACCTCAGACGAGGCTAAAGTATCGAATTTGTAAAATTTGGAAAAAGTGTGAAGAGACGACCAAGTTGCAGCTTTGCAAATCTGTTCAACAGAAGCATCATTTTTGAATGCCCATGCGGAAGCCACAGCCCTAGTGGAATGAGACGTAATTCTTTCAGGAGGCTGCTGTCCAGCAGTCTCATATGCAAAACGGATGATACTCTTCAGCCAAAAGGAAAGAGAGGTAGCTGTAGCTTTCTGACCCCAACGTTTCCCCGAAAAAACGACAAACAAGGAAGACGATAGACTAAAATCCTTAGTCGCCTGTAAGTAGAATTTCAAGGCACGGACCACGTCCAAATTATGTAACAGACGCTCCTTCTTAGAATTAGGACACAGGGAAGGAACCACAATTTCCTGATTAATATTTCTATTAGAAACAACCTTAGGAAGAAAATCAGGTTTGGTACGTAACCCCACCTTATCCACATGGAAAATAAGTGGATAAGGTGGGGTTACGTACCAAACCTGATTTTCTTGGACTGCATTATTTTTAAGACACTTTTATTATACAACTGCTGCTATTGGATAACATCACATTTAGTATGGACACAACTTTTACTACAGATTTTGTATTTATTTTTGGATTGATTGATTTTCACACCGATTATTTGTATGTTTTTGGTCTATATATGAACCACTATATTGATGTGTAACATTCATTCCCACCATTGTATTTTAATTCAGTGTATAACTTTTTAGATTCATCATTCTTATTTATTGTATTACTTTATCTTAGAGATAGGTTTTACATGGATCCATGATAATTTTAGATAGTTTTAGATAGCTTTGTCTATGTCTATTCATTATACTGTTTGATTAAATATCAGATTTTACACCTAATATTGTGGTCTCCACCTATTCAGCTTTAAGCGCTCACTTACACATCCCATTTTTCCAGACAACAGGAGTGAGCCTCCGCCCACTGAATTATCCTGGCTACTTCTGTCATCGCTAAGGAACTTCTTGTTCCTCCCTGATGATTGATGTAAGCCACAGTCGTAATGTTGTCCGACTGGAATCTGATGAATTTGGCAGAGGCCAACTGAGGCCAAGCCTGAAGCGCATTGAATATTGCTCTCAACTCCAAGATATTGATGGAAAGTAGAAACTCCGATCAAGTCCATACACCCTGAGCCCTCAGGGAGTTCCAGACTGCTCCCCATCCTATCAGGCTGGCGTCCGTTGTCACTATCACCAAAGAGGGTCTGCGGAAGCATGTCCCCTGGGACAGATGATCCGGTGAAAACCACCAGAGAAGAGAGTCCCTTGTCTCCTGATCTAGGTCTATTTGAGGAGACACATTTGCATAATCTCCATTCCACTGTCTTAGCATGCTCAGTTGTAGAGGTCTGAGATGAAAACGAACAAACGGAATGATGTCCATTGCCGCTACCATCAATCCAATTGCCTCCATGCACTGAGCCACTGACGGCCAAGGATTGGACTGAAGGGTTCGGCATGTATTCAGAATCTTTAACTTTCTGACGTCCGTCAAAAAGATCTTCATGGATAGAGAGTCGATTAGAGTTCCCAAGAAAGGAACCCTGGTTTGTGGAACTAATGAACTCTTTTCTAGATTCACTTTCCACCCGTGAGTCCTTAGAAAGGACAGAACAATGTCGGTATGAGACTTTGTTAGCTGATAAGACGACGCCTGGATCAGAATATCGTCCAGATAAGGCACCACTGCACTGCCCCGCGGCCTGAGAACCGCTAGCAAAGACCCCAGAACCTTTGTGAAGATTCTGGGCGCTGTGGCCAGACCGAAAGGAAGAGCCACGAACTGAAAATGTTTGTCCAGAAAGGCAAAGTGATGATCTTTGTGGATAGGAACATGTAGATGTGCATCCTTTAGATCCACGGTAGTCATAAATTGACCCTCCTGGATCAATGAAAGAATGGTACGAATAGTTTCCATCTTGAAAGATGGAACCCTGAGAAACTTGTTTAGATTTTTGAGATCTAAAATGGGACGGAATGTTCCCTCCTTTTTGGGAACTACAAATAGATTTGAATAAAACCCCTGTCCCTGTGTCGGAACAGGACATATTCCTCTCATGGAAAAGAGGTCTCCTACACAACGTAAGAACGCCTCTCTTTTTATCTGGTCGACAGATAATCGAGAAAGAAGAAATCTTCCTCTGGGGGGAGAATTTCTGAACTCCAACTGATACCCCTGAGACACAATTTCTAGTGTCCAGGGATCCTGAACATCTCTTATCCAAGCCTGGGCAAAGAGAGAAAGTCTGCCCCCCACTAGATCCGGTCCTGGATCGGGGGCCGACCCTTCATGCTGACTTGGTAGTAGCAGCTGGTTTCTTGGATTGTTTACCTTTGTTCCAAGACTGGTTGGGTCTCCAAATGGACTTGGTTTGTGAATAATTCCCTTCCTGTTTAGAGGAAGAGGAAGAGGGAACTCCTTTGAAATTTCGAAAGGAACGAAAATTACTCTGTCGTCCTCTCTGTTTGGACTTTTAATCCTGAGGGAGGAGATGACCCTTGCCTCCCGTGATGTCAGAAATAATTTCCTTCAAGTCAGGCCCGAACAGGGTCTTCCCCTTGTAAGGAATAGCCAAAAGCTTAGACTTGGATGACACATCCGCAGACCAAGACTTCAACCATAAAGCCCTGCGCGCTAAGATAGCAAAGCCTGAACTCTTACCCGCCAATTTAGTGATCTGCAGAGAAGCATCCGTAATAAACAAATTAGCTAACTTAAGAGCTTTAATCCGATCCTGTATCTCTTCCAGAGGAGTCTCCACTTTAAGAGACTCTTCCAGGGCATCAAATCAATAAGCGGCTGCGGTGGTAACTGTAACAATACAGGTCGCTGGTTGCAAAAGGAATCCCTGGTGAACATACATCTTTTTAAGGAGACCCTCTAACTTCTTATCCATGGTGTCTTTAAAAGCACAACTATCCTCAATAGGGATAGTAGTCCGTTTGGCCAGGGTAGATATGGCTCCCTCAATCTTGGGAACTGTCTGCCAAGAATCCCTAATAGCATCAGCTATAGGGTACATTTTCTTAAAAATAGGAGAAGGGGAGAATGGAATACCAGGCCTCTCCCATTCTTTAGCAAGTATCTCTGAAGTTCTCTTAGGAACTGGAAAAACATCCGAGTAAGAAGGAACTTCCAAATATTTTTCCAATTTACTCAATTTTTCTGGAGAGACCACTATTGAGTCACAATCATCCAGAGTAACCAACAACTCCCTTAGTAATAGGCGAAGGTGTTCAAGCTTAAATCTGAAAGATACTTCAGGGTCAGTCATAGGCAAGGCGCTCCCAGAATCAGAGATTTCACCTTCAAACAGCACCTCCGTGCCCTTCCGTTCACTGGGGGTGGGGATGTCCTCAATCGCCATGAGAGAGTCAGAGGCTGAATTGACCACACAATGGTCTCTTCTTGAACGCTTGCTGTGCAATATATTTGGCAAATTAGATAACGCCTCAGAAAGGGTAGAAGACATCACTGCAGCAATGTCCTTTAAAGTAAATTCGGCAGAAACTGGCAAAATACCTGGCACCGCTTGAGGGGGAGTTAAAGGCTGTGACGCTTGGGGAGAAAGCCGCGGCATACTCTGCATCTCATCTGTAGACTCTTGAGAAGCATCCAATTTAGGCAATGATGTATCATAAAAAATTTGGTCTTTATAATGTAAAGCTCTCTGAACACAGGAAGGACAAAAAGGAACAGGAGGTTCCACAGGGGCAATCAAGCACATAGCACATGGGGCAGTTTGAATGACATCTGAATCCATTATGAACAGAGAAAACAGAAGCACCAACTTGTCTCTATAAAACAAAAATAAAAAGCTTTTCTTTTTTTTTTATATATTATAAGCGTTAAAAACTGCCCAAATAATGACTCCAGAAGATATGGAAAATGTTAGCTATAGCAAACTACAATAACAGTGAAAACTTCAGACACCGGCACCTCGCCTCAGCAGCTGAGGCGCCTACCTGCCCCCTCAATCGATCAACAGTCAGTCCGTTACTAAAGTCGGCTCCGGATCAGCACTACAACGCTGCAAACCGCTTGCTTCTAACTCATGCGGTTGCAGGGTTTCACTATTACAATGCAAGACACCGGGACTTCCGGAAATCAGAGCCGCGTGGCAACCCCAGCACGCCAAGGAAGCCACGTCTATCGTCGGCGTGATTAAAGCCCATAGCAAGTAGTGATACGGCCATATTGTCAGACCGGGCCAGATTTGCAATAAAGCCCATGCGGTCGTGACAGCGCCGTAATAGAAAACAGATAAACAAAGTCTGAAACATGAACCAGATGGTTTCGGCAATAAAGAGGCACAAAACATCCCCAGTGTCAGCCAAATAACCCCCTTGAGCCACACAAAGCATTTAACATAAGCCCAATAAATGTGTTATATAAAGTAACACGCATCTTAAGGGAAAATAAATATCGTAGTGGGTGCTGCTGAACCCTAAGAGAACCCACAGGCTATGGACAAGGAACCCTGTGAGAGTCCATGATCTGTCCAGCAAAATATAAGTGTACAGCCATGTCTGAGATCTCTTATCCCCAGAAAAGGAAAGACTGCACTTACCTCAATGCTGCATAACAGCATGAAGACGTCCCACAGTGTCAAGAGGTCTTCTCCCTCCAGCAGTCCTGTGGAAACAGAAGGGCCTTAGTTACTATATGCTAAGACCATATTCCAGAAGGGCAGCACAAGTATGGGAGGCGCAGTGAGGCTAAAACCCCACCAGTTCCCACTGCTCTAAAGTCACCTGTAGCTCTACTCTAGAGGTTGACAAGGAATACGGCTACACCCTATAGTGAAATAGTACACTTTGGCACCATTTTAAAAATAATAAACTCTTGATTGAAGAATCTAAACTAACACCTCACTTTACCTCTTCCTATCACTAACACAGGCAAAGAGAATGACTGGAGTTGGAGGGAAGGGAGGAGCTATATATACAGCTCTGCTGTGGTGCTCTATGCCTCCTCCTGCTGACCAGGAGGAGATATCCCACAAGTAAGGATGAAATCCGTGGACTCATCGTATCTTGTAAAAGAAATATAATCCCTGAAGCGGCTGCTCCAGTGATGCAAACATATGGCAAGCTGTACACTGAATGAGATTCTTACACATACTTACTAAAAAGTTTAAGTTAAAATATTAAATAAATTGATTTCCCCTAAGTTACTCCAAATCCTTGTTTGCCTAACTACCTTGGTTAGCTAACTGCTATACTTAAACAGACAATCTTACTTTAACAGATAATCAATACAACAACCTGGTCTTATCTGTCGACAATAACACTGGGTTTAGGAATCTGGTAATATTATGTTCTTATGGTTTGCCAGGATTATTATCTTACTAGATTCTTGCCAATTATGCTAAGAATTTAATAAACAGTGTTTTTCTATATTATATACCTCCTCTCATGCTAGACTACAGGACTTCTCTTGTGCGGCACCAACCCTCTGGAACGCACTTCCTCGAGTTGTCAGACTTTCCCCTAACCTCTCCTCATTTAAAATGTTCCCTAAAGACCTTTTTGTTCAGGGAAGCCTATAACCCGACTCATTAACAAATGAACTTCAATTACCTAACAGTTGCCCTCATCTATCTCCTTACTAATATCATTCTCACCTTTGCAGTCCCCATCTCCTGTTTCACATCCTCCTACTCATCTAGATTGCAAATTCCCACGGAAATAGGGCCCTCAATTACCCCTGTATTTGTCTGTAAAATGTTGTCTTTAATTGTATTGTTTCTCTGTTGTACTTTTATCCTTGTATCTATGGGCAGCGCTGCGGAATCTGTTGGTGCTTTATAAATAAAGAATAATACTAATATATGCAAGCTATGGCAAATAAAATAATTTAGTGATTGTTTTCATTAGTTCTAACCTGATAATCATTAAATCATTGTAATGATGTATGTTTATTGATTTGCTTTATTCAAATATTACTTATTATTTCTAATAATTATTTTAATAAACTAAGTTTGTTTATTGATCAGTTTAATTAATATATATATATATATATATATATATATATATATCAGTTTAATTAATATATATATATATTGATTTACATTAACAGAATGATCTAGAGGTTTTATAATATTTATTGTGTCTTAACAGATACTACACTTTGCGGGTACATTACTGAAATAATAATGATAATGATAATATTCACAACAATTGGTAACCTCGCCTCCTGAGGAAACCAAACACCCTGTGCTCTCCGAGACCCCCAGACTGCACCCAAGCCTGAAAGACCTGCATCTGTTGTGATCATAGTCCATATAGGAGGCACAAAATAAGTCCCCTGAATAATAGACTGATGATCCAGCCACCAAGACAGTCTTGTTCTAGAGCCCAAACAAATTCTCTGAGAAAGCTATGTATTGTCCCGGCACCATTGAAGCAAGCAAAGCTGAAGAGGCCTGATGCAAAATCGAGCAAACGGAATAGCATTTGATGCGCAAATGATTAGGCCTAGAACTTCCATATAAAGAGCTACTGACAAACGCAGAATAGACTAAAGATTTGAACAAGCTGAAAACAGCTTCAACCTCCTTTGATCGGTCAGAGAGAGTCTCATAGAGACTGAATCTATTTGAACACCCAAAAGAGTGACTCTGGACTGGGAAACGAGAACTCTTTGGAAAATTGATTTTCCAACCATGCTGCTGAAGAAGCTTCTGTTGGTGTGAGATACTGCTAAATGAAAAGATGGAGGTTGTAGCAAGAAAAAAACTGAAACACTCTGGGCTCTTATTACTGACAAGAGAGAACCCAGAACCTTTGAAAAAATTCTGGAAGCAGTAGCCAGACCAAATGAAAGAGCAACAAACTGAATTTTTTTGTCTTGGAAGGCAAACCTTAGATAATGATCCCTGCATCCTTTAAATATATTATAGACATAAAATGATCATAAGCTGAACAAGACTCAGAATGGTCTGAATAGTTTCCATTTTGAAAGTAGGTACTCTTTAAGAAATTTGTTCAGAGCCTTTAAATCCAAAACCGGTCTAAAAGCCCCTTTCTTCTTTGGAACATTTAAGAGATTTAAATAGAAACCCAATCCTTGTTCCAAAATTGTAACTGGAACAATAACTCCTATGGATTCCAGATATAGAACAGAGTGGAAGATGGCTTTTGCCTTCAAAGAAGCCTTTGGAATATGAAAAAGAAAAATCTTCTCTGGAAGGACTCACCCTGAAACCTATTTGGTAATCCTAAGAGTCAATATTCATAACTCAGGGATCCTCTACTGAAATTGGCTTCCATGCAGAACTGTAGAAATAATAGAATCTAAACCAGATCAAAACAACATCTTTCCGTCAAAAGAGAGGTATAAAAGCCTGAATTTGGAAACTACACCAGATGACCAGGACTTTAACCACAAAGCCTTTCTAGAAAGGACTGCTTATGACATACTCTTTTAATTAGTTTTAATTATGCATCTCAAAAGAAAGCATTGGCAGATTCAGCAGACCCAAAAAGTTAAAGGGACAATGAACCCAATTATTTTCTTTTGTGATTCAGATAGAGCATGCAATTTTAAATGTAAGTTTAGATGCCAGCCCATTTTTGGTGAACAACCTGGGTTGTTCTTGTTGATTGGTGGATAAATTCACCCACCCATAAACAATTGCTTCCCAGGGTCTGAACCAAAACTTGACTGGCTCCTTAGCTTAGATGCCTTCTTTTTCAAATAAAGATAGCAGGAGAACGAAGAAAATTGATAATAGGAGTAAATTAGAAAGTTGCTTAAAATTGCATGCTCTATCGGAATCACAAAATAAAATATTTGGGTTCAGTGTCCCTTTAAGAAAAACTTTACTAGCAGAATCATCATCTGAAAACTGCTCAGAAAGATTATCCTGCCAAACAGAAGATGCAGCAGCAACAAAGGCAACTCTAACAGCAGGCCTTAAAAGAAAACCTACGTGCTGAAAAGCCCTTCTATAAAAGGATACCAATTACCTTTACATAGGATCCTTAAATAAAGAACTGTCCTCCAAAGGAATAGTAGTACACCTAGCAAAGGTAGAAATAGCCCCATTTATTTGAATAACTGGCTCCCAAAGCTCAATATTAGAGCCTGGCAAAAGATACATCTTATTAAACCTAGCCAGAGGATTAAAAGGGCGATCATTAGGCTTAAACCAATCCTTAGAAACTATCTCAGAGACAGCATTAGAAACAAGAAAAAACACTGGAGACTTAGCATAATGTTTTAAAATCAAATCCAAAAATGTAACATACTTGTGCTCAGATACAATACCTATTTCAAAAGGGAATGAATATGATCCACCTTCAACAAAAAAGTGGATAAAACATCATTGTGATCAGAAAAAGACTCCTGAGCATCAGATAACTTATTCTCTGTGTATGAATAAACTAAACCAAGATCTGGAAGACTGTCAAATAGGCTTAGAGCTAGTAGAAGACAAATCATGAACTGACCTTTCACGCTTACTTGAAGGAGGCATAGCCGCCAGCATTTTGGATACAGCGAAGCATACAAAATACGTGAATCTGTACAACTCCCCTGGGTAGAACAAACAGTACAAGGGCAGACACCTTTAAAAGGAAGAGCAGCATTAGTTTGAATACAATGCATAACAACATTTAAACAAGGATTGCACAGATGAGCTAGAGGCAATACATCAGTATGTTTACAATATACACACTTCACATTAGTAAGTGTTTAGAGGAGTTGGCTTCTAAAGAGGTTTCAGGGACAGATACCCAAGTGTCCAAAAAAAATACAAAAAAGTTGAAAAAAACAACCAGACGGCTATATTCTCGCAAAGAAGAGTTCTTGAAGAAAGGAAAAACATACCCTCTCCAGAAGAATTACTAAAACCCAGCAAGGCCAAAGAGTGCTAACCCGACATATATAAAAAAGGGAATGCGCGTGTAAACAACAATATAAGATGGACCGAAAAGCGCACCAAAAAACATGTGCATGGAAAAACATAATTTATGTAAGAACTTACCTGATAAATTCATTTCTTTCATATTAGCAAGAGTCCATGAGCTAGTAACGTATGGAATATACATTCCTACCAGGAGGGGCAAAGTTTCCCAAACCTCAAAATGCCTATAAATACACCCCTCATCACACCCACAATTCAGTTTAATGAATAGCCAAGAAGTGGGGTGATAAGAAAGGAGCAAAAGCATCAAAAATAAGGAATTGGAATAATTGTGCTTTATACAAAAAAATCATAACCACCACAAAAAAGGGTGGGCCTCATGGATTCTTGCTAATATGAAAGAAATGAATTTATCAGGTAAGTTCTTACATAAATTATGTTTTCTTTCATGTAATTAGCAAGAGTCCATAAGCTAGTGACGAATGGGATAGCAGATACCCAAGATGTGGAACTTCCACGCAAGAGTCACTAGAGAGGGAGGGATAAAATAAAGACAGCCAATTCCGCTGGAAAAATAATACACAACCCAAATCAAAAAGTTTTAATCTTATAATGAAAAAAAATGAAATTATAAGCAGAAGAATCAAACTGAAACGGCTGCCTGAAGTACTTTTCTACCAAAAACTGCTTCAGAAGAAGAGAAAACATCAAAATGGTAGAATTTAGTAAAAGTATGCAAAGAAGACCAAGTTGCTGCTTTGCAAATCTGATCAACAGAAGCTTCATTCCTAAAAGCCCAGGAAGTAGAAACTGACCTAGTAGAATGAGCCGTAATCCTTTGAGGCAGGGATTTACCCGACTACACATAAGCAAGATGAATCAAAGACTTTAACCAAGAAGCCAAAGAAATGGCAGAAGCCTTCTGACCTTTCCTAGAACCAGAAAAGATAACAAATAGACTAGAAGTCTTTCTGAAACCTTTAGTAGCTTCAACATAATATTTCAAAGCTCTTACTACATCCAAAGAATGTAAAGATCTCTCCAGAGAATTCTTAGGATTAGGACACAATGAAGGGACAACAATTTCTCTACTAATGTTGTTAGAATTCACAACTTTAGGTAAAAATTTAAATGAAGTCCGCAACACCGCCTTATCCTGATGAAAAATCAGAAAAGGAGATTCACAAGAAAGAGCAGATAACTCAGAAACTCTTCTAGCAGAAGAGATGGCCAAAAGGAACAAAACTTTCCAAGAAAGTAATTTAATATCCAGGGAATGCATAGGTTCAAACGGAGGAGCCTGTAAAGCCCTCAGAACCAAATTAAGACTCCAAGGAGGAGAGATTGACTTAATGACAGGCTTGATACGAACCAAAGCCTGTACAAAACAATGAATATCAGGATGATTAGCAATCTTTCTGTGAAAAAGAACCGAAAGAGCAGAGATTTGTCCTTTCAAGGAACTTGCAGACAAACCCTTATCCAAACCATCCTGAAGAAACTGTAAAATTCTAGGAATTCTAAAAGAATGCCAAGAGAATTTATGAGAAGAACACCAAGAAATGTAAGTCTTCCAGACTCGGTAATAAATCTTCCTAGACACAGATTTACGAGCCTGTAACATAGTATTAATCACTGAGTCAGAGAAACCTCTATGACTAAATATCAAGCGTTCAATCTCCATACCTTCAAATTTAATGATTTGAGACCCTGATGGAAAAATGGGCCTTGAGATAGAAGGTCTGGCCTTAACGGAAGTGTCCAAGGTTGGCAACTGGCCATCCGAACGAGATCCGCATACCAAAACCTGTGAGGCCATGCTGGAGCCACCAGCAGTACAACGAACGCTCCATTAGGATTTTGGAAATCACTTTTGGAAGAAGAACTAGAGGCGGAAAGATATAAGCAGGTTGATAATTCCAAGGAAGCGACAACGCGTCCACTGCTTCCGCCTGAGGATCCCTGGATCATGACAGATACCTGGGAAGTTTCTTGTTTAGATGAGAGGCCATCAGATCTATTTCTGGAAGTCCCCAGATTTGAACAATCTGAAGAAATACCTCTGAATGAAGAGACCATTCGCCCGGATGTAGCATCTGGCGACTGAGATAATCCGCTTCCCAATTGTCTATACCTGGGATATGAACCGCAGAGATTAGACAGGAGCTGGATTCCGCCCATACAAGTATCCGAGATACTTCTTTCATAGCCTGAGGACTGTGAGTCCCTCCTTGATAATTGACATACGCCACGGTTGTGACATTGTCTGTCTGAAAACAAATAAACGATTCTCTCTTCAGAAGAGGCCAGAACTGAAGAGCTCTGAAAATCGCACGGAGTTCCAAAATGTTGATTGGTAATCTCGCCTCCTGAGATTCCCAAACCCCCTGCGATGTCAGAGATCCCATACAGCTCCCCAACCTGAAAGACTCACATCTGTTGAGATCACAGTCCAGGTTGGACAAACAAAAGAGGCCCCTTGAATTAAATGATGGTGATCCAACCACCAAGTCAGAGAAGATCGAACATTGGGATTTAAGGATATTAATTGTGATATCTTTGTATAATCCCTGCACCATTGGTTCAGCATACAAAGCTGAAGAGGTCTCATGTGAAAACGAGCAAAAGGGATCACGTCCGATGCAGCAGTCATGAGACCTAAAATTTCCATGCACAAAGCTACTGAAGGGAACGATTGAGACTGAAGGTTTCGACAAGCTGAAACCAATTTCAGACGTCTCTTTTCTGTTAGAGACAAAGTCATGGACACTGAATCTATTTGGAAACCCAAAAAGGTTAACCTTGTCTGAGGAATCAAGGAACTCTTTGGTAAATTGATCCTCCAACCATGTCTTTGAAGAAACAACACAAATTGATTTGTATGAGATTCTGCAGAATGTAAAGACTGAGCAAGTACCAAGATATCGTCCAAATAAGGAAATAACGCAATACCCTGTTCTCTGATTACAGAGAGAAGGGCACAGAGAACCTTTGAAAAGATCCTTGGAGCTGTTGCTAGGCCAAACGGAAGAGCAACAAACTGGTAATACTTGTCTAGAAAAGAGAATCTCAGGAACTGATAGTGATCTGGATGAATTGGAATATGAAGATATGCAACCTGTAAGTCTATTGTAGACATATAATGCCCTTGCTGAAGAAAAGGCAGAATAGTCCTTATAGTCACCATTTTGAATGTTGGTATCCTTACATAACGATTCAATATTTTTAGATCCAGAACTGGTCTGAAGGAATTCTCCTTCTTTGGTACAATGAACAGATTTGAGTAAAACCCCAGACCCTGTTCCAGAACTGGAACCGGCACAATTACCTCAGCCGACTCTAGGTCTGAAACACATTTCAGAAACGCCTGAGCCTTTACTGGGTTTACTGGAATGCGTGAGAGAAAAAATCTTCTCACAGGCGGCCTTACCTTGAAACCTATTCTGTACCTTTGTGAAACAATGTTCTGAATCCAAAGACTGTGAATCAAATTGATCCAAACATCTTTGAAAAATTGTAACCTGCCCCCTACCAGCTGTGCTGGAATGAGGGCCGCACCTTCATGCGGATTTAGGAGCTGGTTTTGACTTTCTAAAAGGCTTGGATTTATTCCAGACTGGAGAAGGTTTCCAAACGGAAACTGTTCCTTTAGGGGAAGGGTCAGGCTTCTGTTCCTTATTCTGATGAAAGGAACGAAAACGATTAGCAGCCCTATATTTACCTTTAGATTTTTTGTCCTGAGGCAAAAAGGCTCCCTTCCCCCCAGTAACAGTTGAAATTATTGAATCCAACTGTGAAACAAATAATTTATTACCTTGGAAAGAAAGAGAAAGCAAAGTTGACTTAGAAGTCATATCTGCATTCCAAGATTTAAGCCATAAAGCTCTTCTAGCTAAAATAGCTAAATACATATACCTGACATCAATTCTAATGATATCAAAAATGGCATCACAAACAAAGTTATTAGCATGTTGAAGAAGTTTAACAATGCTATAAGCATTATGGTCTGACACTTGCGCTAAAGCCTCCAACCAGAAAGTGGAAGCTGCAGCAACATCAGCCAAAGAAATAGCAGGTCTAAGAAGATTACCTTAACATAAATAAGCCTTCCTTAGAAAGGATTCAAGTTTCCTATCTAAAGGATCTTTAAAAGAAGTACTATCTGCCGTAGGAATAGTAGTACGTTTAGCAAGAGTAGAGATAGCCCCATCACCTTTGGGGATTTTTTCCCAAAACTCTAATCTATCAGATGGCAAAGGGTACAATTTCTTAAACCTTGGAGAAGGAGTAAATGAAGTACCCAGACTATTCCATTCCCTAGAAATTACTTCTGAAATAGCATCAGGAACTGGAAAAACTTCTGGAATAACTACATGAGGTTTAAAAACTGAATTTAAACGCTTATTAGATTTAATATCAAGAGGACTAGACCCCTCCATATCTAATGCAATCAACACTTCTTTAAGTAAAGAACGAATAAACTCCATCTTAAACAAATATGAAGATTTATCAGTGTCAATATCTGAGGCAGAATCTTCTGAACCAGATAGATCCTCATCAGAAATAGATAAGTCAGAATGATGGCGGTCATTTAAAAATTCATCTGAAATATGAGAAGTTTTAGAAGACCTTTTACGTTTATTGGAAGGAGGAATAACCGACAGAGCCTTCCGAATAGAATTAGAAACAAATTCTCTTACATTAACAGGAACATCCTGAACATTAGATGTTGAAGGAAAAACAACAGGTAATGGATTATTACTAATAGAGACATTATCTGCGTTAGAAAGTTTATCATGACAACTAACACAAACTACAGCCGGAGGAACAGTTACCAAAAGTTTACAACAAATGCACTTAGCTTTGGTAGAACCAACATCAGGCAGCGTCTTTCCAGAAGTAGATTCTGATCCAGGGTCAGGTTGTGACATCTTGCCATATGTAATAGAAAAAACAACATATAAAGCAAAATTATCAAATTCCTTAAATGACAGTTTCAGGAATGGGAAAAAATGCAAAACAAACAAGCCTCTAGCAACCAGAAGCAACAAAAAAGTGAGACTGAAATAATGTGCCAAGTATGACGCCCACATTATTTGGCGCCAAGTATGACGCCCACATTTTTTGGCGCCACAAATGACGCCCACATTTTTTGGCGCCAAAAATGACGCCCACATTTTTGGCGCGAAAAACGTCTGTAACACACATGCGTAAAAAAATTACGCAACCACGTGAAAACTTCCGGCGTCAACTATGACGCCGGAAATGACAAATTTTTGCGCCAAAAATGATGCAATAAATTGAAGCATTTTCTGCACCCGCGAGCCTAACAGCCCGCAAGAAAAAAAGTCAAATTGAAATTTTTCAAGGTAAGAAAAAATATTTATTTATATGCATTTTCCCAAAAAATGAAACTGACAGTCTGAAAGAAGGAATACTGATTATCCTGAATCATGGCAAATATAAGTTTAAAACATATATTTAGAACTTTACATATAAAGTGCCCAACCATAGCTTAGAGTGACATAAACAAAATAAGACTTACTTACCCTAAGACACTCATCTACATATAGTAGATAGCCAAACCAGTACTGAAACGAGAATCAGTAGAGGTAATGGTATATAAGAGAATATCGTCGATCTGAAAAGGGAGGTAGGAGCAGAAATCTCTACGACCGATAACAGAGAACCTATGAAATAGATCCCCTAGAGGAAGACCATTGTATTCAAATAGGCAATACTCTCTTCACATCCCTCTGACATTCACTGCACTCTGAGAAGAAAACCGGGCTTCAGCCTGCTGCGAAGCGCATAACAACGAAGAATCTAGTACAAACTTACTTCACCACCTCCATGGGAGGCAAAGTTTGTAAAACTGAATTGTGGGTGTGGTGAGGGGTGTATTTATAGGCATTTTGAGGTTTGGGAAACTTTGCCCCTCCTGGTAGGAATGTATATCCCATACGTCACTAGCTCATGGACTCTTGCTAATTACATGAAAGAAAACCTAACATGCACTCTCTCAATCAGACAACCTGCGTTATTTTGATCAGCCGGCATGCGCAAACTCAATAAGCCGACGCATGCTAACACAATGAAAGAAAAGGCACACAGAAAATGTAAAGGGGAATATAGCCTTATAAAAAAGAGCCAAGAAATAAAAATATAAAATTAATATTGTCCCTAGGCTACAGAGTACAAAGGTAACATAGAAGATGAGGTTGAAAAAAAAAAGACAGAAATCCATCAAGTTCAACCTATACAAATCTTAATATACTTACAATAAAAGCTCCAGTTGATCTTAAATTAATCCCATTAACATCCCATTTAACACAAGCAATCATATCCCTGAATTCTGTTTCTAACCAGAAGTGTATCTAAACCATTTTTAAATGTATCTAAGGTATTGGCACTTAGGTAATGAGCTACAGAATTTTATTGTTCTTCCAGTGAAAAAACGTTTACATTGCTGGAGATTAAATCTTAAATTGTGACCCCTTGTCGCAAAAAAATTCTTGGAATAAACAAAGCTTCTGCCATCTCTTTATATGGGCCTTGAATATATTTATATAAAGTAATCATGTCACCTCTCAAGAGCCTTTTTTCAAGAAAAAACAGACCCAGTTTGGCTAACCTCACCTCATAGTTTAAATTCTCCATTACTTATTATTAGTTTTGTGGCCCTTCTCTGAACTTTTTCTAAGTCTGCAATGTCTTTATTTATTTTTTTAGATTGGTCCCGAGAACTGCACTCTATACTCAAGGTGAGGTCTTACTAGGGATTCATATAGTGCCAGAATTATGCTTTCCTCCTTTGCATCAATGCCCCTTTTAATACAGTATATTATATAACTTATAGTATCTTATTAGCCTTATAAACCGTTGCCCTGCACTGTGCACCCAATCTTTAGTTTTCCTCCTATGTTTTGCTAAGTCTAAATAGGTTGCCTGCTTATTTTTACTTCCAAAATGTAGAACCTTGCATTTTCCAGTGTTAAATCTCATTTTCCAATTACCTGCCTATTCTTCTAATTTGTGTAGATCCCCTATAAAGCAATTTCATCCTGCACTGACCTAAAGACCTTACACAACTTTGTATCATTAGCAAAAATAGAGATGTTGCTATGTAATCCAGGGATGTGCAGTTCCTATCGCCCGACGCCCGGGATATGCAGTTCTGGGCGCAGGGCATGTGATTTTTATTTTAAATTTAGCCCTTTTGCGGGCAAACAGACTGCAGCAGGGCTAAAGCTTTTTTTTTTTTTTTTTTCATAGCACATCGCCGTTTCAGCGAGTGTCTCACATCTCAGCTCCTCCCTGCTAGTCCCCAGTGCTGTGTTGGAGACGTGCAGTGGAGGTGAGTGATTGTGATTTCTGGCAGCACAAAATTGTTGGGCTAATATTTCATTTCTTAGTGAGCGTGTTAATATGGAAGGCTCAGCTTGGTCTCTGCAATCTGCCTCCGTGAGCTCCTGCGCTGCTGTTCATCTGTGAGCTGGAGGGGAGTGTGCTGCTGTTAGTTCATCTGTGAGCTGGAGAGGAGTGCGCTGTTGTTAGTTCATCTGTGAGCTGGATGGGGTACGTTTTGAAATACATAAATATTTGTATGATCTTACTTACATTTTTTTACACAGCTGAACTTTGCGTGCTGTTTCACTTTGAGGTTTTCCAGCATTTTCTGTTACCAAACGCTGGAAAACCTCAAAGTGAAAAAGCACGCAAAGTTCAGCTGTGTAAAAAAATGTAAGATCATACTAATATTTATGTATTTCAACAATAAAATCAGCATTCTTCTCTGAACTTGCTGATGATCTAATCTCAAATAGTACGTTGCATTCCACTTTGTGCGCTATGAAATTCCTTTATAACAACTGCAAGTCGGTGTCAGGGTGCCAGGAATCAGACTGAGACAAGAAGTGCAAAAAATAATCGCACCTTTATTAATAGCAAAAAATAATAAAAAGTCCACAAGTAAAATAACAAGCCAGGAGTCAAAACCAGAGCTGGTAGTCAGACGAGCCGAGTCAGAAGCCAAAGCGAATAGTCAGACGAGCCGGAATCAGGAACAAGGAAAACAGCAGAGTCAGGAACAAGCCAGGGATCAGGAACCAGGAAGGACGTCCGGCAGCCAGATAATACACAGGAACTCTCACAAACAGGTCTGAGACAACGCAAAGGCAAAGCATACTGAACAGAGGTCCTTTAAATAATAAGTGATGACATCACAATTCTGAGACTGCATCCTGTCTCACATGGATGATGCACACCAGTCTGGCCATAAAAGGAAGTGTAGGAAATGAGCAGCATCTCCCACAATGCACCATAGTCAGGAAGAGAGGTGAGTAAAATGGCTGCCAGCAGCACATGGCAAACAACAGGTAAAAAACCCTGACCGTACCCTCCCTCAACGACCCCTCTCCCGCGGGAGGACAAAAGGCTTATCGCAGAAACGGGCATGGAAGGCACGGAGGAGGGCAGCATGAACATCAAAGGAGGGAACCCAAGAACGCTCCTCCGGACCGTAGCCCCTCCAGTGAACCAAATACTGTACACAGCCCCTGGACATACGAGAGTCAATAATGCTGCTGACCACCACATACTCCTCATGGTTGTCAACAAAGATAGGACGGGGACGAAGCAACACAGTGGTAAACCGATTACAAACCAATGGTTTCAAGAGGGAGACATGAAAAACATTGGAGATGCGCATAGCAGGAGGAAGGTCAAGAGCGTAGGCCACAGGATTAACCCATCGGAGTATTCGAAAAGGACCAACATAACAGGGAGCCAATTTGCTGGAAGGCACACGAAGGTTCAACTTGCGGGAGGACAGCCAAACTCTCTCACCAACCTGGTAGAAAGGTGCGGGCAGACGCCTACGATCAGCCTGGAACTTTTGGCGCTGCATAGAACGATGTAGGCAATACTAAATCTGCACCCACGTGGAACGGAGTTGCCGGAGATGCTCCTCCAAAGCCGGAATACCCTGAGACATGAATGAATCGGGCAACAAGGATGGTTAAAACCCATAATTCGCCATGAACGGGGATAACTTGGAAGAAGCATTAATAGCACTATTACGAGCAAACTCTGCCCAAGGTAACAGTTCAGACCAATTATTGTGGTGATCTGAGACATAGCAACGGAGGAACTGTTCCAGAGCTTGATTAGACCGTTCCGCAGCCTCATTGGATTGAGGGTGATATGCCGAGGAGAAGGAAAGCTGGATCCCCATTTGAGCACAATAGGAACGGCAAAATCTGGAGACAAACTGGCTACCCCGGTCCGACACTATCTCCTTGGGTAACCCATGTAAACGAAAGACCTCCTGGGCAAAAATCGAATCAAGCTCCTGAGCGGTAGGCAGCTTCATCAAGGGAATGCAATGTGACATTTTAGAAAAACGGTCAACCACCATAAGGATAACAGTATTGCCATTGGAAACAGGGAGCTTGACAATGAAGTCCATGGAAAGATGTGTCCAAGGACGCTCACCATTAGCAATAGGTTGAAGAAGACCCACAGGAAGACGAGGAGTCTTATTCTGTGCACAAACTGAGCAGGAGGCAACATACGCAGCAATAGCAGAACGAAGACCTGGCCACCAGAATTGTTGCGTGACAGACCAAATTATTTGGTTCTTGCCTGGGTGACCTGCGGCTTTAGGATAGTGGTAAGTGTGCAAAAGTTTAGTTTGAAGATTCTCAGGAACAAAACACTTAGCACTAGGTTTCTCAGGAGGTGCATTGGTTTGTGCAGCCAGGATCTCCTCCCCAAGGGAGAAGTCTAATTAGTACGTATGGTAGCCAAAATATGGTCAGGAGGTATAACAGGAGTAGGTACAGACTCCTCCTTGGACAGAGGTGAAAATTGTCGAGAGAGGGCATCAGCCCTAACATTCTTACTACCAGGCAGGCAGGAGACCACATAATTAAACCGAGACAAAAATAGTGCCCACCTGGCCTGTCGGGGCGACAAACTTTTTCCTTCAGATAGATAAGTTAAATTCCTGTGGTCAGTAAGAATGAGCACTGGCACGCTAGTACCCTCGAGAAGATGCCTCCATTCCTTGAGTGCCAAAATTATGGCCCGTAATTCCCTGTCGCCAATTTCATAATTGCACTCCGCTGGAGACAATTTCTTAGAGAAGAAAATACACAGATGCAAGGAACCGTCAGGCGTAGGATGTTGAGACAAGAGGGCACCTACTCCAGTCTCAGACGCATCGACCTCAAGAACGAAAGGCAGGACAGGGTTAGGATCAGCCAGAACTGGAGCGGCAGCAAAGGCAGTCTTAAGACTATCAAAGGCCTTAATGGCAGTAGGTGAACAATGGAGTGGATCATTCTCTTTATGGGTAATGCCTGTGATAGGTTTGACCAAGGAAGAAATTTTTTTAATAAGCTTTCTATAGTAATTGGCGAACCCCAAAAAACGTTGAATAAAGCAAAGACCAACTGGGCGAGGCCACTGCAGAACTGCAGATAACTTGTCAGGATCCATGGAGAACCCTGCAACGGAGATAACATAACCTAGGAAGGTTACTTGAATCTGATGGAACTTACATTTCTCGAGTTTACAAAACAGGCCGTTCTCACGTAGTCTCTGAAGAACCTGTGTAACATCAGAACGATGAGCCTCAAGTGTGGGTGAGTGTTTGAGGATGTCGTCTAAGTACACCACAACACACTGTTGCAACAACAGCAGGAGCATTACATAGGCCAAAGGGCATTACAAGATACTCATAATGCCCGCTCCTGGTGTTAAATGCTGTTTTCCATTCGTGACCCTCCTTAATCCTAACGAGATTGTACGCTCCTCTCAAATCAAGTTTAGTAAGGACCGTAGCTCCCTTGAGGCGGTCAAAGAGTTCCGTAATGAGCGGAATAGGGTAAGCATTCTTAATGGTAAGACGATTAAGACCTCTATAATCGATACATGGTCTTAACTCACCACCATTTTTCTTCACAAAGAAGAAGCCAGCCCCTGCAGGAGAGCAGGAGAGCAGGATTTGCGGATGATTCCCCGCGACAGAGCATCGGCAACATACTCCTCCATAGCACAATTCTCTGCAACAGACAGAGGGTACACCCGGCCCCGAGGAGGAATGGCTCCGGGTTGCAGGTCTATGGCACAATCGTAAGACCGGTGAGGAGGCAACGTACCGGCACGCACCTTGTCAAACACGTCTAGGAACTCTTGGTACTCCTCTGGCAATTGAGATACCGAAGAAGTGCACAAGACTTTAACTGGTTTCCAAAGACAAGTGGAAATACATTGCGGAGACCACGACAAAATTTCGGACTTGCGCCAGTCGAGACTGGAATTGTGCTTTTGGAGCCAGGGATAACTCAGAACAACCAGAAAATGCGGAGAGTTTATCACCTGGAACTGGAGGGTTTCAAAATGGAGAGCCCCAACAGCCATGGACAACAGAGCAGTTTCGTGAGAAACGAGTGCAGGCTGAAGGGGACTGCCATCAATGGCCTCAATAGCAAGCAGAACGGACCGAGGCAAAACAGGAATGGAGTGCTTTGATACAAAAGCACTGTCAATGAAATAGCCCGCAGCACCGGAGTCAACAAGAGCCTGAGTGACTATGGAGGAGTCCACCCAGGAAAGGACAACCGTGACAAAAGGTTTCTCCTTAAGCGGTTCCGGGGACGAGGATAAACCACCCAAGGTCTGCCCCCGACAGGACCTTAGGTGTGAGCGTTTCCCGGCCGTGTAGGACAAGACTTCAAAAGGTGGCCCTGTAACCCACTATAGAGGCAGAGCCCCTCCCTCCTCCTAAAGGCCCTTTCTGCCGCGGAGAGACGCGGGAATCCCAACTGCATCGGCTCAGCAGTACCTGGTGATTCGGGACCAGGAGGCATGGGAGGAGAGGGAGGCATGGGTGGGAACGAACACGTAGGAGACAACGGAACAGGAGGCTTCCGCAAGCGCTCCATGAAAGAGGGCCTCTCTCTGAATCTGATGTCAATTAGGATCAAAAAAGACACCAATGCCTCGAGATCCTCTGATAAATCTCTGGCAGCAACTTCATCTTTAATCGCATCAGAGAGCTCATGAAAGAAGGCGGCAACAAGGGCTTCATTGTTCCAACCTACCTCTACGGCAAGCATACGGAACTCAATAGCATACTGAGCAACAGATCTTGTACCTTGCTGAATGGACATGAGTCGTTTAGCAGCAGAGGAGGAGCCTTCCAAAGGAGGCCACAAATTCAGGGTAATTTGAAATCACAGGTCTATTAGTCTCCCACAAGGGTTTAGCCCAGGCAAGAGCTGTGTCAGAGAGTAACGAGATGAGAAATCCCACCTTAGCTCTGTCAGAGGGAAACGCCTGAGGTAACATCTCAAAGTAAATGCCCACCTGGTTCAAAAACCCTCTGCACTGAATAGGATCGCCTCCATATCGTTGAGATAGAGGTGCAGAACCGGACATGCTCCTGGTAGGCATAGGTGCAACAGCAGAAACAGGAGCAGCCATAACTTGCAGACACTTTGGTCCAAATGTGCAGTGCGAGTCAGCAGGGTTTGCAGGGCTAGTGCAAATTGATTCAAGCGGTGATCCTGTTCATCCATCCTGGAAATGATGGCAGGTAAAGGTGGATTATTAGCACCATCAGGATTCATGGCCTTTGTGTAATGTCAGGGTGCCAGGAATCAGACTGAGACGAGAAGTGCAAAAATAATCGCACCTTTATTAATAGAAAAAAATAATAAAAAGTCCACAAGTAAAATAACAAGTCAGGAGTAAAAACCAGAACTGGTAGTCAGAGTCAGGAACAAGCCAGGGATCAGGAACCAGGAAGGACGTCCGGCAGCCAGGGAATACACAGGAACTCTCACAAACAGGTCTGAGACAACGCAAAGGCAAAGCATACTGAACAGAGGCCCTTTAAATAATAAGTGATGACATCACAATTCTGAGACTGCATCCTGTCTCACATGGATGATGCACACCAGTCTGGCCATAAAAGGAAGTGTAGGGAATGAGCAGCATCCCCCACAATGCACCATAGTCAGGAAGAGAGGTGAGTAAAATGGCTGCCAGCAGCACATGGCAAACAACAGGGGAAAAATTCACAGTACATATCTAATCACAGTGGCTGCACTGCTTGCCTTTTAACTCCCATCCTATGGCTAACAAAGATTGCTGCAATGTAATTCTGTGCACAATACTGCAGCTATTTTTGAAGCCATGGGGTTAACATCTGCTTTAACAAGCTGTGGAGGAGGGTTGCTCAGCGTGTGCGGTACTTAACTGCTGAGCCTTTTCAGTGTGGGAGAGAGACGGGACTGTCAGAGTGCCACTGCCTACTTCCAACAAGCCTGCTGAGGCTTGATTTATAGTACAACAGCCCTCACTTCAAATAAACAGTGTCGGTGGAATGGTGATGATCTCATCAAATAGGTTTATGTTGAGCTTAGATGGTGATGTTACCGTGTTTAGACTTTTTTTTGCTGTTATACCAGTGATTTAAAAAAGTTTACAAAAGTTGAAAATGAGCATTTTGGAAATGTGATGTAACTTGTGTGTTTAGTGACTAGTGTGCTTTAACACATGTCCTTTTTTATTACTTGCACATCTGTCACATAGTGAAAGCAATAGTTTTCAGTTTAGTCTTGCTTTGGAAATAATTATGTATATATGTTCATACCCCAATAACTGAACTTAACAAAACATACCAGTAATAGTACACAAATGATTAGGAACATTGCACAGCCCTAATTTACTTTATATTACTCTAGCAGGTAACACCTTTGGTGAGAATTACTGGTGTATATTAATAAAAGAAGCCATAAACTAGGTTATAATTGTCTAAGATGATTTAAAGCCTTTTACCTTTATTTGTAAACAAACAAAAAAATCATTCCAGCAGACATTTGCCATACTTTTAATGACAACTAATGCAGCAATTGATGCAGACACATAGCAAAATGCCATGTCTGTGTGTGTGTGTATGTACGTATGTGTATGTGTATGTGTGTATATATATATATATAATTTGTATTAATTTAACCTCGCCTCTAGCCTTTCACGGTTTGCAAAACTCTTACTCCTGAATTTAAGAAGTTAAAGGAATAGCCTAGTGAAAATTAAACGTCCATGATACAGCTAGAGCAGGCAATTTTAATGGGACAGTCTACTCCAGAATTGTTATTGTTTAAAAAGATAGATAATCCCTTTATTACCCATTTCCCATATTTACATAACCAACATGGTTATATCATCTAGTATGTTTAGGTCTGTCTCCTAAATTGTTATCAATAAAAACCTTATTTACAGTATATACAGTTTTGGTTCAAATTATTTTGCGAATCAGGACAAGTAGATTGTCAGGAGGGACAAGTAGATTGGGCTCCCGCTTTAGTCCCTTGGACAAGTAGTTTTTTTTAAAATTTCCACACCCCTAAATCCTTGCTCCAAGTCATTAATAAAAATATTAAAAAGAACAGGACACAGTACTGATCCCAGGGGAACTCCACTGATTACCTTTTGCAAATCTGAGTATCATCATATCAGCAGATTCCCCTTTATCTATATTTTTACTTACTTCCTGGTAGAATCTAATTAGATTAGTTTAACATGATCTATTTCTCATAAAACCATGCTGATTTGAACTCATAATCTTGTTTACACAAATATACTCACCAATATAATCCCTTATAATCCCTTCAAGTATCTTTCCCACTATTGATGTCAGACTAACTGTTCTATAGCGTCCTGGATCAGCCCTGCTTTTATTTTTAAATAAGTGGCAGCACATCAGTTTTACGCCAGTCCTGAGGTTCTATGCCTGAGGATAATGAGTCTTGAAAAATTAAGAGTAGAGGTTTGGCAATAACTATGATAATTTACCGCCAAAACCCTTAATATTTTCTAGTTCTGTCCTAATATCCTCTAGAAATAACATATATATAATGCTATGGGCTTGTATGTTCTAGTTACTTTCAAAGTATCTCCCTTTGGAGAGAACTATTTTAGTACCTCAGCCTTCTCCCTGTCACTATTAATCATTCTACCCTTCACACATTTTAATGTACCAATATATTCCTTCTTTGATTTTTTTTACCATTTAAACTTTAAATTAAAAACTTTTTAGGGTTTGACTTCAAATCCTTTGCAATTAATCTTTAATTCGTGGATAGTTTGATTCCTTTTTTGTATGCATTGTTACATTCCTTATATATTTGGAATGCTGAGTCTGTACTATTTTTTTAATAATTTTTTTCCCTAATTTCTCTTAACACATTTTATTTATTTTTTATTTTTTACATTGGCTTGGATTTATTTCTTTTATAACCATGTTGTATGTGTTGATATGTATATTTAGTTACCAACGTTTTACATGTTATGCATTTATCCTCTGTATTATTAGTAGAGAAAACCTTGTCCCAATTTATATTATTTAACAATGTCCTTAAATCACTGAATATTGCTTTCTTAAAATGAAAAGTCTTAGTTGAACCCTTATAATACTGCTTATGGAAAGTGATTTCAAATGACCATGTTATGATCACTGTTACTCAAAATGTTCTTTGACTTCTATGTTTGATGTTATATCTGTGTCGTTTGATAGCACTGATTTTCCTCCATGTCACAAATGTTGGGAGGCTTGTAGCATGTTCCTAGTAATATATTTTAGGGTTTTTCCCCCACTATTTATTTCAACAAGGTGTACAAACTAAATAGCCCAACAGGCTTATATGAGTGACAAAATAATAAAAAAGTACTTACCCAAAGGCACCTAACTAATTGAAGTTAAGAAGGAATTCAGTGAAAAGCCAAACCAGTGCAGAAGCATAAAAGCAGAGGATATGGAATAGACCAAACAGGAGGAAGCAAATGACAGGTCCCCATGACACCTGTGGCAGGATTGTGACTAACTCGCCTAAGGACATAATTGTGCCACTACCCAATACTCCGAATACATCACTCCATCAATCAGTAGCACTCTAAAGGTAAAATGGGCCTCAGCTCAGTCTGAAAACCCCTCGCACAAAAGAACATTTGGAACACCTTCATTCTTCACCTACCTTAATCGGAGGCAAAGACTAGTTTCTATTAAGGTGGGAGGGGTATTATAGAGCTCTTGGAGTCTGAGAAACTTTTCATCATCACAAGTAAGGCCTCAAATTAGGAAGCAAACACTGGAGGTTCAGGGCTCCGCTCCGGAGCAGTTCACAAGCCTACTATCAGAAAACAGAGGACAAAGATTACTGGCTGGGAATCTGAGTTGAAGAAAAAGTGCCCTCAAAGCATAATACAATATCGACACTAGTAAGTAGCAGCAACTTTATATAAGGGGCACATAGTGGCTTACTGGGATCAATATTTAGCTGTACAGTTTTTAGAGAAACATATACCCCTCATCAGTTGTGAGCACAAGACTATACATATCGAGCTAAAACACTGAGAAGTAGGGCAGGAACATACTCTATATTTAACACTCAAGCATATAGCGACTGAGCCACCAACGCATATTACTTGGTATATTACACCCATTAGCCCTAACACAGGACTTTACTCTCTTCTATTCTTTACACAACAAGTCTAGTGTAATAGCTACAAGGGTTCATTAAGACACATACTGGAGAATTCAATCACGAATAATACTATGAACTCAAGCTCCCCATGCTAAGAGCTTAAATCAGCAAGTTCCGATTCCTTCATAGACCTTTTACCAACACAAATTCTTTTACACCCTGATCGTGAAGCTATACAAGTGACAGATCAGGTCTACATAGGGAACATATAAAAAAGGTTGCACAGTCACCTGACAAAGGTATTAATTGCTTTATCTGGCATACCAGAGATCTCTAAGCTATCACTTCACATAAAATTCACAACTGAAGCCTGTGCATGGAAAATACATTAGCTTAGGATGGGCGCAGATGAAAAAACCACATCACTTTGTAAATTCACCATGGTGAGACCATGAGAGGATTGAACTGCATGATTTGAAACGCTGCCGCACCCAACGCTCTAATAAACCCAGATCCTGAGAGTAATCCTTACGCTCCAAACTATCATCAATATTGAAACCAGCACTCAGCAAAGTGAACACCTAAGACAGCATGAAAAACAAAAAACTCAAACAGTGAAGGAATGTCTATCCAAATCACAATCAAAACAGAGAGCACTAGAAAAAAGCTCTTCCTTCACACCGGAAAACCCTCCAGTAAGTCCCCCAGATAAGAAAGGGATGAAGAATGCAGAGATCCCAAATGGGGAATTACTGTCACAAATTAAATCCTTATTCCAGGATGAGCTAAAAACAGCTCTAACTGAACTAAAACAAGACATAAGAGAAATAGGAGGTGGCACGGCTGAAATGGAAGAAAAGTTAGACAATCTAGTAGAAGAAATTCCACTCCTCAGAACATCTATAATGGATAACACAACATTTATCAGCAAACTGGAAGATCAAATTGAAGACTTGAAAAACAGGTCATGCAGATCTAATCTACGCATCAGAAACCTTACAGAATCTGATAATCAGACAACTATAACTGACCTATTTAAAAAAAACTAATTCCAGACATAGACCCTGCCATGGTGTTAATGGACTGGGTACATAAAGCCCTGACAAGGCCACAACAAATGGTGACAAGAGATATCATCCTAAAACTCCACTACTACGATGTAAAAGAACTAATCTTAAAAACTGCTAGATCTAAACACAATATTGAATATGAGGGTCACATCATACAGATATACACCGAATTAGCTCCAATCACTCTACAAAAGAGAAGGAATATGAAGCCCATATCAACAGCTCTAACTAAGGCACATGTTAAATATAGATGGAACTTCCATTCAAGATGATTTTTACCCATCAAAATATCACATACTCTTGTGCCACACTAGAAGAAGTGCCTTACTTGATCGCCTTCAGATTCCCCTTGAAACACCAACTACATCATTAAACAACAATTCCCAAAGAAAAACCTTTCAACACGAATGGACTCCAGTGGGGAAATCCAAGAGAAAAAAATATAGCCCAACCAAACCTATCGACTCTGATTCCCAAAGCAAAGAAGACACCTCACCCAACTAAATGACAGTGTTAATAAGTTCATAAGTCTTTTTGACTAATTCATCTGGAGATTCTTGATCCCCAACGATACAGAGTAATCCTTGGCTTACAAAAGTTAATGGACTATAGTTAATGTCCAAAGTTATTAGTTCAAATTTAATATAAATAAAGGACAGTTATACAGCCAAAGTTTACTGCAATATGAAGCTGATCCGGACCTCTCAGGGCCTTATCTCTCCTCCATTATGTCAGAGTTTTTTCCCTGTTTTGTTTGCCATGTGCTGCTGGCAGCCATTTTACTCACCTCTCTTCCTGACTATGGTGCATTGTGGGGGATGCTGCTCATTTCCTGCACTTCTTTTTATGGCCAGACTGGTGTGCATTGTCCGTGTGAGACAGGATGCAGTCTCAGAATTGTGATGTCATCACTTATTATTTAAAGGGCCTCTGTTCAGTATGCTTTGCCTTTGCGTTGTCTCAGACCTGTTTGTGAGAGTTCCTGTGTATTCCCTGGCTGCCTGACGTCCTTCCTGGTTCCTGATCCCTGGCTTGTTCCTGATTCTGCTGTTTTCCTTGTTCCTGATTCCGGCTCGTCTGACTATTCGCTTTGGCTCCTAAATCGGCTCGTCTGACTACCAGCTCTGGTTTTGACTCCTGGCTTGTTATTTGACTTGTGTACTTTTTATTATTTTTTGCTATTAATAAAGGTGTTATTATTTTTGCACTCCTCGTCTCAGTCTGACTCCTGGCACCCTAACATTACACAAAGGCCATGAATCCTGACGGTGCTAATAATCAACCTTTACCTGCCATCATTTCCAGGATGGATGTACAGGATCACCGCTTGGATCAATTTGCACTAGACCTGCAAACCCTGCTGACTCGCACTGCACATTTCGACCAAAGTGTCCCGCAAGTAATGGCTGCTCCTGTTTCCGCTGCTGCACCTATGCCTACCAGGAGCATCTCCAGTTCTGCACCTCTACCTCAGCGAAATAGAGGCGATCCTATTCAGTGCAGAGGGTTTTTGAACCAGGTGGGCATTTACTTTGAGATGTTACCTCAGGCGTTTCCCTCTGACAGAGCTAAGGTGGGATTTCTCATCTCGTTACTCTCCGACACAGCTCTTGCCTGGGCTAATCCCTTGTGGGAGACTAATAAACCTGTTATTTCAAATTACCCTGAATTTGTGGCCTCCTTTCGAAGGGTATTTGATGTTCCGGCTCGCTCCTCCTCTGCTGCTAAACGACTCATGTCCATTCAGCAAGGTACAAGATCTGTTACTCAGTATGCTATTGAGTTCCGTTGGAACAATAAAGCCCTTGTTGCCGCCGTCTTTCATGGGCTCTCTGATGCGATTAAAGACGAAGCTGCTGCCAGAGATTTACCAGAGGATCTCGAGGCATTGGTGTCTTTTTTGATCCTAATTGACATCAGACTCAGAGAGAGGCCCTCTTTCAAGGAGCGCTTGCAGATGCCTCCTGTTCCATTGTCTCCTACGTGTTCGTTCCCACCCATGCCTCCCTCTCCTCCCATGCCTCCTGGTCCCGAATCACCAGTTACTGCTGAGCCGATGCAGTTGGGATTCCCGCGTCTCTCCGCGGCAGAAAGGGCCTTTAGGAGGAAGGAGGGGCTCTGCCTCTATTGTGGGTTACAGGGCCACCTTTTGAAGTCTTGTCCTACACGGCCGGGAAACGCTCACACCTAAGGTCCTATCGGGGGCAGACCTTGGGTGGTTTATCCTTGTCCCCAGAACCGCTTAAGGAGAAACCTTTGGTCACGGTTGTCCTTTCCTGGGTGGACTCCTCCATAGTCACCCAGGCTCTTGTTGACTCCGGTGCTGCGGGCTATTTCATTGACAGTGCTTTTGTATCAAAGTACTCCATTCCTGTTTTGCCTCGGTCTGTTCCGCTTGCTATTGAGGCCATTGATGGCAGGCCCCTTCAGACTGCACTCGTTACTCACGAAACTGCTCCGTTGTCCATGGCTGTTGGGGCTCTCCATTTTGAAACCCTCCAGTTCCAGGTGATAAACTCTCAGCATTTTCTGGTTGTTCTGGATTATCCCTGGCTCCAAAAGCACAATCCCAGTCTCGACTGGCGCAGGTCCGAAATTTTGACGTGGTCCCGCAATGTATTTCCATTTGTCTTCGGAAACCAGTAAATTCCTGTGCACTTCTTCGGTATCTCAATTGCCAGAGGACTACCGAGAGTTCCTAGACGTTTTTTGACAAGGTGCGTGCCGGTACATTGCCTCCTCACCGGTCTTACGATTGTGCCATAGACCTGCAACCCGGAGCCATTCCTCCTCGGGGCCGGGTGTTCCCTCTGTCTGTTGCAGAGAATTGTGCTATGGAGGAGTATGTTGCCGATGCTCTGTCGCGGGGGATCATCCGCAAATCATGCTCTCCTGCAGGGGCTGGCTTCTTCTTTGTGAAGAAAAAGGGTGGCGAGTTAAGACCATGCATCGATTATAGGGGTCTTAATCGTCTTACCATTAAGAATGCTTACCCTATTCCGCTCATTATGGAACTCTTTGATCGCTTCAAGGGAGCTACAGTCTTTACTAAACTTTGATTTGAGAGGAGTGTACAATCTCGTTAGGATTAAGGAGGGCCACGAATGGAAAACAGCATTTAACACCAGGAGCGGGCATTATGAGTATCTTGTAATGCCCTTTGGCCTATGTAATGCTCCTGCTGTTTTTCAGAAATTTACTAACGATGTCCTACGAGATATGTTGCAACAGTGTGTTGTGGTGTACTTGGACGACATCCTCATACACTCACCCACACTTGAGGCTCATCGTTCTGATGTTACACGGGTTCTTCAGAGACTACATGAGAACAGACAGTTTTGTAAACTCGAGAAATGCGAGTTCCATCAGACTCAAGTAACCTTCCTAGGTTATGTTATCTCCGTTGCAGGGTTCTCCATGGATCCTGACAAGTTATCTGCAGTTCTGCAGTGGCCTCGCCCAGTTGGTCTTCGGTCTATTCAATGTTTTTTGGGGTTCGCCAATTACTATAGAAAGTTTAAAAAAAAATTATTCTTTGGTCAAACCTATCACAGACATGACCCGTAAAGAGAATGATCCACTCCATTGGTCACCTACTGCCATTAAGGCCTTTGATTGTCTTAAGACTGCCTTTGCTGCCGCTCCAGTTCTGGCTCATCCTAACCCTGTCCTGCCTTTCGTTCTTGAGATCGATGCATCTGAGACTGGAGTAGGTGCCCTCTTGTCTCAACGTCCTACGCCTGACGGTTCCTTGCATCCGTGTATTTTCTTCTCTAAGAAATTGTCTCCAGCGGAGTGCAATTATGAAATTGGCGACAGGGAATTACGGGCCATAATTTTGGCACTCAAGGAATGGAGGCATCTTCTCAAGGTTACTAGCGTGCCAGTGCTCATTCTTACTGACCTCAAGAATTTAACTTATCTATCTGAAGCAAAACATTTGTCGCCCCGACAGGCCAGATGGGCGCTATTTTTGTCTTGGTTTAATTATGTGGTCTCCTACCTGCCTGGTAGAAAGAATTTTAGGGCTGATGCCCTCTCTTGACAATTTTCGCCTCTGTCCAAGGAGGAGTCTGTACCTACTCCTGTTATACCTCCTGAACATATTTTGGCTACCATACGTACTAATTTGACTTCTCCCTTGGGGAGGAGATCCTGGCTGCACAAACCAATGCACCTCCTGAGAAACCTAGTGGTGTTTTGTTCCTGAGAATCTTCCAACTAAACTTTTGCGCACTTACCACTATCCTAAAGCCGCAGGTCACCCAGGCAAGAACCAAATGATTTGGTCTGTCACTCGACAATTCTGGTGGCCAGGCCTTCGTTCTGATGTTGCTGAGTATGTTGCCTCCTGCTCAGTTTGTGCACAGAATAAAACTCCTCAACGTCTTCCTGTGGGTCTTCTACAACCTATTGCTAATGGTGAGCGTCCTTGGACACATCTTTCCATGGACTTCATTGTCGAGCTCCGTTTCCAATGGCAATACTGTTATCGTTATGGTGGTTGACCGTTTTTGTAAAATGTCACATTGCATTCCCTTGATGAAGCTGCCTACCGCTCAGGAGCTTGCTTCAATTTTTGCCCAGGAGGTCTTACATTTACATGGGTTACCCAAGGAGATAGTGTCGGACCGGGGTAGCCAGTTTGTCTCCAGATTTTGGCGTTCCTATTGTGCTCAAATGGTGATCCAGCTTTCCTTCTCCTCTGCATATCACCCTCAATCCAATGGGGCTGCGGAACGGTCTAATCAAGCTCTGGAACAGTTCCTCCGTTGCTATGTCTCAGATCACCACAATAATTGGTCTGAACTGTTACCTTGGGCAGAGTTTGCTCGTAATAGTGCTATTAATGCTTCCTCCAAGTTATCCCCGTTCATGGCGAATTATGGATTTCAACCATCCTTGTTGCCCGATTCATTCATGTCTCAGGGTATTCCGGCTTTGGAGGAGCATCTCCGGCAACTCCGTTCCACGTGGGTGCAGATTCAGGATTGCCTTCATCGTTCTATGCAGCGCCAAAAGTTCCAGGCTGATTGTAGGCGTCTGCCCGCACCTTCCTACCAGGTTGGTGAGAGAGTTTGGCTGTCCTCCCGCAACTTGAACCTTTGTGTGCCTTCCAATAAATTGGCTCCCCGTTATGTTGGTCCTTTTCGAATACTCCGATGGGTTAATCCTGTGGCCTACGCTCTTGACCTTCCTCCTGCTATGCGCATCTCCAATGTTTTTCATGTTTCCCTCTTGAAACCATTGGTTTGTAATTGGTTTACCACTGTGTTGCCTCGTTCCTGTCCTATCTTTGTTGACAACCATGAGGAGTATGAGGTCAGCAGCATTATTGACTCTCGTATGTCCAGGGGCTGTGTACAGTATTTGGTTCACTGGAGGGGCTATGGTCCGGAGGAGCGTTCTTGGGTTCCCTCCTCTGATGTTCATGCCATATGCTGCTGTCAGCCATTTTACTCACCTCTCTTTCTGACTATGGTGCATTATGGGGGATGCTGCTCATTTCTTGCACTTCCTTTTATGGCCAGACTGGTGTGCATCGTCCGTGTGAGAGAGGATGCAGTCTGAGAATTGTGATGTCATCACTTATTATTTAAAGGGCCTCTGTTCAGTATGCCTTGCCTTTGCGTTGTCTCAGACCTATTTGTGAGAGTTCCTGTGTATTACCTGGCTGCCTGAAGTCCTTCCTGGTTCTTGATCCCTGGCTTGTTCCTGATTCCGGCTCGTCTGACTACCAGCTCTGGTTTTGACTCCTGGCTTGTCATTTGACTTGTGGACTTTTTATTATTTTTTGCTATTAATAAAGGTGTGATTATTTTTGCACTTCTCGTCTCAGTCTGATTCCTGACACCCTGACAGCATTGCACCAATAAGATGCTGCACTTGCTAATGTGGCAATACAAACTGCAGGTTGCCATTGAAGACCCTGATGAACATACATCTTTTTCAAATAAGCCTCCAGCTTCTTGTTCATGGGATCCTTGAAAGTGCAGCTATCCTCTATAGAGATTGTAGTTCTCTCAGCCAGAGAGGAAATAGCCCCTTCTTCTTTAGGCACCGTGCGCCATGAATCCTTAATGGAGTCAGCAATAGGAAACATCTTTTTAAAGACTGAAGACAGGGAGAAAGGCATCCCTGGGCATCCCCCATTGCCTCTAATGTTCATGCTCCCGCCCCCTCTGTGCCTTCCATGCCCGTTTCCCCAATAAGCCTTTTGTCCTCCCATGGTAGAGGGGTCGTTGAGGGGAGGGTACTGTCAGGGTTTTTTCCCTGCTTTGTTTGCCATGTGCTGCTGGCAGCCGGTTTGCATACCTTTTCTTGCTGAATCTGGTGCAGAGTGTGTGATGCTGCTCATTTCCTGCACGCCAGACTGTTGTACATCATCCGTGTGAGACAGGTTGCAGTCTCAGAATTGTGATGTCATCACTTATTATTTAAAGGGCCTCTGTTCAGTATGCTTTCCCCTTGCGTTGTCTCAGACCTGTTTGTGAGTTCCTGTGTATTACCTGGCTGTCTGACGTCCCTCCTGGTTCCTGACTCAGCTTGTCTGACTACTCGCTTTGGCTCCTGACTTGGCTCGGCTGACTACCAGCTATGGCTTTGACTCCTGGCTTGTTATTTGACTTGTGGACTTTTTATTATTTTTTGTTTTTATTAAAGGTGTGATTATTTTTGCACTTCTCGTCTCAGTCTGATTCCTGACACCCTGACAGCATTGCACCAATAAGATGCTGCACTTGCTACTGTGGCAATACAAACTGCAGGTTGCCATTGAAGACCCTGATGAACATACATCTTTTTCAAATAAGCCTCCAGCTTCTTGTTCATGGGATCCTTGAAAGTGCAGCTATCCTCTATAGAGATTGTAGTTCTCTCAGCCAGAGAGGAATAGCCCCTTCTTCTTTAGGCACCGTGCGCCATGAATCCTTAATGGAGTCAGCAATAGGAAACATCTTTTTAAAGACTGAAGACAGGGAGAAAGGCATCCCTGGGCATCCCCCATTGCTGTGAAAAAACTTCCCAGATGAACTAAACACTGCAGCAACCTCCACACCTCAGATAAACTGAGGTGCCCTTACCACATTCAGAGGATCCCCAAAATGACTGCACGGGAACTGCTGGCAACTCTCCAAAACATATTAAAAAGAAAAAGAAGGCGCCATAGTGCACAATCAATGTGGTAGAAAAAGACCAGCACACAAATAAATGTACTTACAGGATACAAGGCACTTGAGAAGTGTGACAAAGGCTTCCTGGGCTCTTAAAGACGCCCAGACAACTTCTCCCGTATTCTCCTAGCCTCTCGATGTTCAAGCTGGCTGCCACCAAACAGGGTTCATAGAAGTTGTGCAGAGCTGCAGTGATCAAATAAAAGCTGTCCCAGCTTCAATGTAACTTCTACACACTTCAATGTAATGTTAAAGGGTAATGCTGGTTCCAATGTAATAAAATAATGCTCATGGATAAGCCTAATATTATAAAAAGACTTTAATCTAATATATAAAAACACAACGTTTCACGGTCTTCACTGACCGTTTCATCAGGTGTAGTTACAAAATTAAAATATCCACGGCTTAAATACACTTTGTCCTAGGGGTTTTACTGCGCTTGCGTGAAAGATTTACATGTTGGTAACACTCATGCTTTAGCCTGCAAATGTATCGGTCTAGAATGTCCAATCAGGGACTAGTGATGAACCCAACCCCCCCGATCCAGTACAGCGCTCGACATCAATGAACATCGGCCACACCTCCAAGCTCCATAAGGAACAGTGCTAAAATATCAAACCATTCACTGTCACGCATACACAGCCCTACACAGGTTCATAAAATATATACTAGCATCCCATACAGCAAAAGTTTCATGCAGAGCGCAGTATCACATTTCACCTAACATTTGGAACGCTCATATAGTACAACTATAAAATATACATCATATAACAAAAATTACTATAAAATGTAAAATATACAAATATAACAAAAAAAACAACATTAATGAGATGCTCATATTAACTGGTGTGCTCCGGGTCCTAAAATACCCCTAGAGCATATCCATTTAAAAGTAAATTGTAATGTTCAATATAATAATATTATAATAATAATATACTTCATCTCATATCATATAATGAAGTGCTCCAATAATTCTCCTACTTACTTACTATATCCCTTATCTTCCAACATATCTAAATATTACAAAATAGTCTACTAGTATAAGATGTCCAGTATGTAGTTGTAGACATCAGTTCTGGTAACATCCCAATGTCTACATTTTTATACCCCTAGTAGAAAGATCTCTTCAAGTTAAAACTGGCCTCCATTATATATTATCAAAATTAAGTATGGCTGTGTTCTATTCATACAACCCCAGTCCACAATCTAGTAGAGGTTCCATAAATGATATTGATCAACCCACACATAGGTCAATATTTATAACGTCTATATTAGATGTCCTCTACCCTTACAGATCATAAAATGTAATATATGTGTAACCATAATACAATTGTTTTGATATTCTGATAGTACATATATGTGTACTTGCATAAGACACTATGGTTACACATAGTCCAGAACCGGGAATTCCGACCCAGAAAGAGCATCCTCTTAAGTATCAGAGGCGTCATCATCAGAAAATCTTGTATCAGATAAATCCAATAAGTTAATAGATGCCCCCTGGGAAAGATAGCAATATTTGACATTTTGCTTGCTCTTAGCTGGGCGAGGTAAAGCACTGAAGGCTGCAGACACTGCCGTTTGTAGCTGTTCAGTAAAGTCTGGCAGTAAGAGGGCCCCTCCAGAAGGAGGATTAGCAGTGCAATGGGAAGCTGCATGTGTAATAGGAGATGACAGCAGGGAACGCACCTCACAGAACGGAGACTCCTCAGAGGTGGACGGCTCAGTGGTACTAAAAATATTTGTTTTCTTTGATAAAATTACTTTATCAAGGCATGTGGAACATAATTGAGCAGGATGATATACCGTAGCCTCTTCACAATATAAACAGGTATTAGATTTAGGTAAAGAGGGAGTACCCTCCAACGTATAAGAGTCCTCCATAGCTTGCACTATGATTCACCTGGTTTGAGAGGGTGCCATCCCTCACATGGGCCTGTGGAAAAAGAAAGGACAGAGTAAGCTTACTCAGGCTTTCTGAATAGGGCAGCAAAACTGTTTGAGAAAACGCAGTGGGGATTGTACCCCACAAGTTCTCAATTGCTTGAAAGCCACCACTGCTCTACTGAAGAGACTGACAGGGGATACGGCTAGACCCAAGGAAAGATCAGAGCAAACCTACTCTGCTTTAAAATAATAAAATCTTGATTGAAGAAAATTCTTATCAGACACCGAAACTTCACCTCCTCCTTGCACCGCAGGGAAAGAGAATGATTGGGGTTTGTGGGAAGGGAAGTGATACTTAACAGCTTTCCTGTGGTGCTCTTTGCCTCCTCCAGCTGGCCAGGAGTGATATTCCCAACAGTAATTGATGATGATCCGTGGACTCACTCTGTCATTAGAAAGAAAGTAAATTATGCAATAAATCCCCCCTGTTCAATAATCCCCTTCCGGAGATATTAACCCTTGATTCCATACAGATAAAAGGAGTCACACTGTGACCCTGTCTTCTTGCGTTATCATATGTGTATAAAAATGAAACGATCTTACCGAAATCTCTGCCGTGGAACAGGCACAAAGCCTCTCAAGTCTTGTAGCATCGCTCCTGACATGGACTTGAGTGATAGAAGCAGGCAGTGAAACTCGTCAACACTGATTGCTTAGGAGCTGTTAATACGAGTCTGGATGGTTTCGCAGAAAGACTCTCCCTGCATCTCCAGACCCTAACATTCGTCAATGCTCTCACTGAGAGGCTGACAAAACTACTTAAAACTCCAGTCCCACTCCGAAGGGTACTACCCTCCATAAGGAACTACTCCGTATCTTCTGACACTTCTCTACCAACCTCCTGTGACGAAAGGCAAAGAAAGACTGGGATATGAGGGAAGTGGGGGAGGTATTTAAGCCTTTGGCTGTGGTGTCTTTGCCTCCTCCTGGTGGCCAGGTTCTGTATTTCCCACAAGTAATGAATCAAGCTGTGGATTCTCCTCATGTTAAGAAGGAAAAGAAAGCCATTTAAATCTTAAAGGAACCGCCACACAATTTGAAAATTGTTCAACATGCCCCAAATAAACTTATACACATAATAAATAAAAACCATATAGGGAAAAAAACTTTCCCAATAAGAGAAGAATTAACCCATTGGTCCCGTCACATACAAAAGTGCCTGCCCACTGTCACGATAATCCTAAACATAAAGGATAATAAATTAGTCCCAAAATTCTGCAGAATTAACTCCTTAAGTGCAAGTCTCCTTTACCTAGAAGACAAAAGCACTTACCTGCAGTCTAGCTGTCCGGCAGGAAGACAGTTCACAAGACGTGAAAGGACACAAACTCCTTACAGAGGCCTGTAGAAGAAAGAAAGAACAGAGTAACCAAACCCTGGCTTTCTATAACAAGGGCAGCAATATGTTAGTAAACAAAGTAAGCACTAACTCACAACTTCCTAACTGCTTAAAAGCCACCACTACTCTACTGAAGAGATTGACGTGGACTCAGGTAGACCCATATCCTTGCTTGCAGGGAAAAACATATATTATGCTTACCTGATAATTTTATTTCCATCGTGGGGAGGAGAGTCCATGGCTTCATTCATTACTTTTGGGAAATAAGAACCTGACCACCAGGAGGAGGCAAAGACACCGCAGCCAAAGGCTTAAATACCTCCCCCACTCCCCAGTCATTCTGACAAGGGAACAAGGAATAGTAGGAGAAATATCAGGTTATAAATGGTGCCAGAAGATAAATTAAATTTAGGTCCGCCCACCAGAGTTGCGGGTGGGAGCCGTGGGCTCTCCTCCCCTAAATGGAAATAAAATTATCACGTAAGCATAATTTTAGTTTTTCCATCTAAAGGGGAGGAGAGTCCACGGCTTCATTCATTACTTTTGGGAAACATATACCCAAACTTTAGAGGACAATGAATGAAACCAGGAGGGTAAAAATGCGGACCCTAATCTGAGGGCACCACAGCCTGTAACACCTTTCTCCCAAAAACAGCTTCCGCAGAAGCAAAAACATCAAATTTGTAAAACTTTGTAAAAGTCTGTAAGAACAACCAGGTAGCCGCCTTACAAATCTGCTCCATAGAGGCCTCATTCTTGAAGGCCCAAGACGAAGCCACAGCTCTAGTTGAATGAGCCGTGATCCTCTGAGGAGGCTTATGTCCCGCTGCCTCATAGGCCAAGTGAATCAAGCTCCTCAACCAAAAGGAAAAAGAAGTAGAAGAGGCTCCCTGCGCTTCCCTGAATACACCACAAAAAGAGATGTAGACTGTCTGAAATCCTTTGTAGCCTGTAGATAGAACTTTAAGGCCTGAACCACATCCAGATTATGAAGTAACCTCTCCTTAGAAGAAGGGTTAGGACACAAAGAAGGAACAATTATTTCCTGATTGATGTTACGGTTAGACACCACTTTGGTAAGAAACCCCAAACCAGTGCAAAGAACAGCCTTATACGCATGAAAGAACAGATAAGGAGGCTCAAATTGCAAGGCAGCTAGCTCAGATACTCTGCGTGCCGATGCAATGGCCAACAGAAAGAGAACCTTCCAGGACAGAATATTAATGTCAATAGAATGCATAGGCTCAAATGGAACCCTCTGCAATACCTTAAGAACCAAGTTTAAGCTCCATGGGGGAGCAGAATACCTAAAGACAGGTCTGATTCTAGACAGAGCCTGAACAAAAGAATGAATGTCAACGAGTCTCCTATGCAACAAGACTGATAAAGCAGAAATCTGTCCCCTTAAGGAACTGGCGGCAAGACCCTTCTCCAAACCCTTCTTAGAGAAAAGACAGAATCCTGGATACCTTCACCTTGTGCCAAGGATATCCGTGTCTCTCACACCAGGACAAGAAAGTCCTCCACACCTTATGGTAGATGCGACGAGTGACTGGCTTTCTTGCCTGAACTAGAGTGTCAATCATACTTTCAGAAAACCCTCTCTTGGCTAAGACTAAGCGTTCAATCTCCACGCAATCAGCCTCAGAGAAACGAGATTTTGATGTTGAAAGGGACCCTGTTCCAGCAGATCCCTGCGACAGGATAACCTCCATGGCGGAGAGGATGACATCCCCACCAGATCCGCAAACCCCGTCCTCCGCGGCCATGATGGAGCAATCAGGATGGCTGAAGCTCGCTCCTGCTTGATGTGTGCCACTACATGAGGTAGAAGTGGTAACGGTGGAAAAATGTAAGCTAGGCTGAATCCCCAAGGCACCGCTAAGGCATCTATCAGCTCTGCCTGGGGATCCCTTAACCTCGACCCGTATCGGGGTAGCTTGCAATGGAGTCTGGACGCCATGAGATCTATCTCCGGCGTTCCCCATCTGAGACAAATCTCCGTAAACACTTTGGGGTGAAGAGACCATTCCCCCGGATGGAAGGATTGCCTGCTGGGAAAGTCCGCTTCCCAGTTGTCCACACCTGGAATGTGGATCGCTGAAAGCAAGCAGCTGTGGGACTCCGCCCACTCCAAAATTCGAGACACCTTCCTCATTGCTAGGGAGCTCCTCGTACCCCCCTGATGGTTGATGTAAGCCACCGAGGTAATGTTGTCGGTCTAGAATCTGATGAAGCTGAACGACCCCAGAGGAGGCCATGCCCTCAGAGCATTGAAAATTGCTCGAAGTTCCAGAATATTTATAGGAAAGAGAGACCCCTCACGGGTCCATTTTCCTTGTGCAATCCTGGCACCCCAAACAGCTCCCCATCCTGCGAGACTTGCGTCCGTGGTCACAATCTCCCAGGACGGTCTCAAGAAGGATGTCCCCAGGGACAGATGCTCTGGACGGATCCAGTCTTGAGAAAGGCCTGTTTATAGGCCGAAACATGTCAACATACTACTGGTAAGCATACTTCTAATACCCTAACAAGGTGTTCATAGAGCTCTGCACTATTGTACTTTTTGTTTTTTACAGGATTATTCAGGATTTTTTAACTAACAAGATGGTATTTCACCAATAAGTTCACACATTTTTTATCTTTTTTTCCAATTTTTCCTTTTTGCCTTCCACTCTATTTGATTTTTAATCATTTTGTTTTTTTGGTTTTTATTGTTTGTGTTATCCAGCAATGATATCACGTTTACCAATTTTCTATTGGGATAAACTGTTCTTTACATTTTGTAATTCGATTTTTGTGATTCACGTTTTCAACTACATTTTTCTTTTTTCACAATTTTTTCAATCATCTATATTTTTCCTGCATCGTAATTTTTATATATTTTTTACTGTTTATACTTTTTATATTTTCATAATTTTTTCATAATTTTTTTTTTTTATTATTTAACTGTATTTGAAATTATCCACTTTTTTTGGAATTATGGACACACCTATCACACACCAATCTGCACAGACTCATTCTTTCCATTAGGACACCGGATTTGGGACTTTTTACATATTATTCAATTGTCCACTTCTGAGACATTTTTTAATATGAAGTGAGATCTCACCATATTTGTGTCATACATGATGTTAATATCATAGGCACATTTTAAAAGAGCATAATAGACAGGATCATATTTTTTATTTTTTCTGTCATCATTTAACATGCATATTTCCTTGGTTATTTATCTTGCTATTTTTATGTTAAGTTATATCACACTGTATTATTGTATGTATTGTATGTATTAAAAAAAAATTCCTCTCCACCTCAGCCATAGGTGCTCTCCTCATTCACACACTTCTTTGCATTTAATTAGGTCTACTAGGAGACCCATTGAAGAGAGCAGTAGGTGTACCCTTCTGACGCTAGGTCTAGCTCCACTTAGATCCACCAAGAGAGGGAGTCCCTGGTCCGAGCATCCATGGATATCCGCTGTGATAGATCTGAATGATCGCCATTCCACTGTCTCAACATGCACAATTGAAGAGGTCTGAGATGGAACCTGGCAAAAGGGATGATGTCTATGCTGGAGACCATGGGCCCGATCATCCCCATACACTGAGTCACAGAAGGGCTTAAGGAGGACCGAAGGGAAAGACAGGTGGACGCAATTTTCCTGCATCGTCGATCTGTAAGAAATATTTTCATGGACATAGAGTCTATTATTGTGCCCAGGAACTCCACCCTGTTGCTGGGAACCAGGGAACTCTTTCCCGAGATGATCTTCCAACCGTGAGATTGGAGCAAGTAAAGAAGAGCCCTCGAATGATCCTCTGCAAGGCTGAACAACGGCGCCTGGACTAGCAATGCCCCTGGATCTGGCCACTTCAAGTAGCGCCCCCAGAACCTTTGTGAAGACTCTTGGGGCCGTCGCCAGACCGAAGGGAAGGGCGACAAACTGGAAGTGTTGTCCAGAAATGCAAATCTTATGAACTTGAAGTGGTTCCTGTGAATTGGAACATGAAGGTAAGCATCCTTCAAGTCTATTGTCGTCATGAACTGCCCCTCTTGAACTAGGGGCAGAATAGATCTGATCGTTTCCATTTTGAACGATGGAACAGCCAGAAACCTGTTTAAACACTTTAGGTCCAGAATCGGGCGGAACGTGCCCTCCTTCTTTGGAACCACAAAAAGACTTGAATAGTACCCTAGACCCCTTTCTGCTTGGGGTACTGGTACGCTAACAACTAGAGAGGAGAGATACCTCACACATTCTAGAAAGGCCTCTCTCTTTTCCGGTCTTGAAGACAGGTTTGACAGGAGGAATCTGCCCCAGGGCAGATGGGACCTGAATCCTATCCTGTAACCCTGGACAACAACCTCCAGAACCCAAGGGTCCTGAACGTCCTGCAACCAGGCTTCGGAGAAGAGAGACAATCTGCCCCCTACTTGGTCCTGTGACCGATCAGGGGCCGCCCCTTCATGACGATTTTGTCTCGGAGGGCTTCTTGTTCTGCTTGACTTGTTTCAAGAATGAGCAGGCTTCCAAGTTCCCTTGGACTGATCCACTATCGCGGCGGGCTGCTGGCGCTGGGCCTTGTCCGCACAAAAGGGATGAAAAGTAGATCCTTTAGGCTTAGCCTTCTTATCCTGTGGTAGGAAAGCTCCCTTGCCTCTCGTAAACCGTGGCTATGATCGAATACAAACCTGGACTGAATAGAATCTTTCCATGAAAGGGTAGGGACAACAGCCTCGACTTCAAGGTCATGTCTGCAGACCAAGAGTTTAGCCACAGAGCCCTGCAAGCTAAAACGGAAAATCCTGAAACCTTTGCGTTCAGGTGAATAATTTGCATATTGGCGTCACAAATGAAAGAATTATTGAACCTTAAGGCCTTAATCTTATCCTGTATCTCGTCGATGGAAGTCTCCCTTTCGACCATATCACACAGGGATTCACACCAATATGTCGCAGCTCCGGCAACCGCAGCTACAGCTGCTGTCGGTGGAAAAATAAACCTTGTGTGCTGAAACATTTTCCTTAACATGTTTTCTAACTTTTTATCCATGGGCTCTTTAAACAACAAACTATCCTCAAGGGAAATAGTTGTCCGCTTCGCGAGCATGGAAATAGCACCATCCACCTTAGGCACAGTCCCTTCACAGCTCAAGCTGAGAGTCCGGAATGGGAAACAGTTTCTTAAAGGAAGAAGAAGGGGAAAAGGAAGAACCTAATCGCTCCCATTCATTCTTAATAATATTAGCAATCTTAACAGGAACCGTGAAGGTCTGGGGCACCACCCTGTCCTCGTATACCTTATCAAGCTTGGGAATCGAAGGTTCCCCCGGAAGCTTTGGTTCCAGAACCTTCAAAGTAGCAAGCACCTGGTTCAGCAAAAAGCGCAAATTCTCCATTCTAAACCTAAAGTCAGGCTCCTCCGCGGCCGGAGGATAAGATGACACGGACTCCAACCCAGAGGGAGCCTCCTCCGAAGAGTCAGAGTGGGCCTCGTCATCTTATAATGCCTCTGGCAATTCCATAGGCGTAGATGACCCCTGGGCCAGGCCGCTCTGATACGCCCTACGCTTAAGCAAAATCTGACGGCCAACGAATCTCTCCCGTAGGAGTAATGGTTGGACCCTGGGGCACTGCATGTGCACTTGGAGATGAAAGCAGGGAACGCACCTCACGGGACGGAGAGCCCTCAGAGGTGGACGGCTCAGTAGTACTAGACATCCCTTTATTTTTAGATGTAGAAACCTTATCGAGGCATGTGGAATAAAGTTTAGCAGACTGATCTATAAGAACCTCCTCACAATAAACACAGGCATGAGACTAACGCGTCAGAGTCCTCCATAGCTTGCACTTTTATTATGAACTGGACAATTTATTAAACAGGCACCTTTATACTCCAATGGCCGGGGCACTCACCACCTCCTATAACCAGGACTATAGAAACCGCTTCGTCTCCTGCGCCACTGATCAACAGAGGAAGTGGAGACTGCCACACCTAGTCACATGGGATACCTTGCAGGACCGCCCCTCCACTAAGGAGAAACGCACCAAAACCGGCCGTTTAAATACTCCCAGAAGTCAACCTGAAAGTTCCACCATTGCCAGAGCCTCATCTCACACATAACGCAGCAATAACACAATAAACAATATCATGTATAACCCCCCCCCACCGTTCAATAATCCCCTTACCAGGAATATAAACCCTTGAAAAGATAAAAGGTGCCACAAAGTGGCCCTGACTTCTATGTTATCATTATGCATAAAAAAATGAAACGATCTTACCAAAATCTATGCCGTGGAACAGGAACATGGCCCTTCAAGTGTGACAGGTAGAAGCATCGCTCCTGACATGGACATAAGTGTAGAAAGCAAGAAGCGAAGCTCGTCAACGCTGATTGCTTGTGGAACTGTTAATATGAGTCGGGATGGTTTCGCAGAAAGACTCTCCCTGCATCTTCAGACTCTAACTTTACCCAGGCTCTCACTGAGAGGCTGACAGGATTACTTAAAACTCCAGTCCCATTCCGAAGAGTACTACCCTCTATAAGAGACTACTCTGAATCTTCAACACTTCTCTGCCATCCTCCTGCGACGAAAGGCAAAGAATGACTGGGGGATGTGGGGAGTGGGGGAGGTATTTAAGCCTTTGGCTGGGGTGTCTTTGCCTACTCCTGGTGGCCAGGTTCTTTATTCCCAAAAGTAAAGAATGAAGCCATGGACTCTCCTCCCCTTTAGATGGAAAGTCAAATACTAGTGAGACTGTGGTGGATAAAAATCAAACAAAACATTTTATTTTATCTAAATCAGATTATTTTTTTATTTAAATATGATTTTTTTTAAATAAAATGCTGTTTGAGGAAAAATCTATGAAAAGATCATTTCTATTTAAGAAACATTAAAATATTAAAATTTTTATCCTAAAAATATAGATTAGTTTTTAATTATGAAGCAAGATGCTGTTTATTCAGCATTAATCTATTCACAATGCCATGCCCTCCCAGAGGATTCTGTCAGATTATTTAGGGCAATTTTTCTATCTTGATTATGAGGAGGGAGGGGCAAGCATTAAAGGGACATGAAACCGGAAAAAAACATAATTTATGCTTACCTGATAAATTTATTTCTCTTGTAGTGTATCCAGTCCACGGATCATCCATTACTTATGGGATATTAACTCCTCCCCAACAGGAAGTGCAAGAGGATTCACCCAGCAGAGCTGCTATATAGCTCCTCCCCTAACTGCCATTACCAGTCATTCGACCGAAAACATGCAGAGAAAGGAAAACCATAGGGTGCAGTGGTGACTGTAGTTTAATGGAAAAATTACCTGCCTTAAAGTGACAGGGCGGGCCGTGGACTAGATACACTACAAGAGAAATAAATTTATCAGGTAAGCATAAATTATGTTTTCTCTTGTTAAGTGTATCCAGTCCACGGATCATCCATTACTTATGGGATACCAATACCAAAGCTAAAGTACACGGATGACGGGAGGGACAGGCAGGCTCTTTATACGGAAGGAACCACTGCCTGAAGAACCTCTCTCCCAAAAACAGCCTCCGAAGAAGCAAAAGTGTCAAATTTGTAAAATTTGGAAAAAGTATGAAGAGAAGACCAAGTTGCAGCCTTGCAAATCTGTTCAACAGAAGCCTCATTCTTAAAGGCCCAAGTGGAAGCCACAGCTCTAGTAGAATGTGCTGTAATTCTTTCAGGAGGCTGCTGTCCAGCAGTCTCATAGGCTAACCGTATTATGCTACGAAGCCAAAAGGAGAGAGAGGTAGCCAAAGCTTTTTGACCTCTCCTCTGACCAGAATAAACGACAAACAGGGAAGACGTTTGTCGAAAATCCTTAGTTGCCTGTAGATAAAATTTCAGGGCACGGACTACATCTAGATTGTGTAGCAGACGTTCCTTTTTCAAAGAAGGATTAGGACACAAAGATGGAACCACAATCTCTTGATTGATATTCCGGTTAGTGACCACCTTAGGTAGGAACCCAGGTTTAGTACGCAGAACTACCTTGTCTGAATGAAAAATCAGATAAGGAGAATCACAATGTAAGGCAGATAACTCAGAGACTCTTCGAGCCGAGGAAATCGCCATTAAAAACAGAACTTTCCAAGATAACAACTTGATATCAATGGAATGAAGGGGTTCAAACGGAACCCCCTGTAAAACATTAAGAACTAAGTTCAAACTCCATGGTGGAGCAACAGTTTTAAACACAGGCTTGATCCTAGCTAAAGCCTGACAAAAAGCTTGAACGTCCGGAACTTCTGACAGACGTTTGTGTAAAAGAATGGACAGAGCTGAAATCTGTCCCTTTAAGGAACTAGCGGATAAACCCTTTTCTAAACCTTCTTGTAGAAAAGACAATATCCTCGGAATCCTAACCTTACTCCATGAGTAACTCTTGGATTCGCACCAATATAAGTATTTGCGCCATATCTTATAGAAAATCTTTCTGGTAACAGGCTTCCTAGCCTGTATTAAGGTATCAATAACTGACTCAGAAAAACCACGTTTTGATAAAATCAAGCGTTCAATTTCCAAGCAGTCAGCTTCAGAGAAATTAGATTTTGATGTTTGAAGGGACCCTGGATCAGAAGGTCCTGTTTCAGAGGTAGCGACCAAGGTGGACAGGATGACATGTCCACTAGATCTGCATACCAAGTCCTGCGTGGCCATGCAGGAGCTATTAGAATCACTGATGCTCTCTCCTGTTTGATTCTGGCAATCAATCGAGGAAGCATCGGGAAGGGTGGAAACACATAAGCCATCCCGAAGGTCCAAGGTGCTGTCAAAGCATCTATCAGAACCGCTCCCGGATCCCTGGATCTGGACCCGTAACGAGGAAGCTTGGCGTTCTGTCGAGACGCCATGAGATCTATCTCTGGTTTGCCCCAACGTCGAAGTATTTGGGCAAAGACCTCCGGATGAAGTTCCCACTCCCCCGGATGAAAAGTCTGACGACTTAAGAAATCCGCCTCCCAGTTCTCCACTCCCGGGATGTGGATTGCTGACAGGTGGCAAGAGTGAGACTCTGCCCAGCGAATTATCTTTGATACTTCCATCATTGCTAGGGAGCTTCTTGTCGCTCCCTGATGGTTGATGTAAGCTACAGTCGTGATGTTGTCCGACTGAAACCTGATGAACCCCCGAGTTGTTAACTGGGGCCAAGCCAGAAGGGCATTGAGAACTGCTCTCAATTCCAGAATGTTTATTGGTAGGACACTCTCCTCCTGATTCCATTGTCCCTGAGCCTTCAGAGAATTCCAGACAGCGCCCCAACCTAGTAGGCTGGCGTCTGTTGTTACAATTGTCCAGTCCGGCCTGCTGAATGGCATCCCCCTGGACAGATGTGGCCGAGAAAGCCACCATAGAAGAGAATTTCTGGTCTCTTGATCCAGATTCAGAGTAGGGGACAAGTCTGAGTAATCCCCATTCCACTGACTTAGCATGCACAATTGCAGCGGTCTGAGATGTAGGCGTGCAAAGGGTACTATGTCCATTGCTGCTACCATTAAGCCGATCACATCCATGCATTGAGCTACTGACGGGTGTTGAATGGAATGAAGGACACGGCATGCATTTTGAAGCTTTGTTAACCTGTCTTCTGTCAGGTAAATCTTCATTTCTACAGAATCTATAAGAGTCCCCAAGAAGGGAACTCTTGTGAGTGGAAAGAGAGAACTCTTCTTTTCGTTCACCTTCCATCCATGCGACCTTAGAAATGCCAGTACTAACTCTGTATGAGACTTGGCAGTTTGAAAGCTTGAAGCTTGTATCAGAATGTCGTCTAGGTACGGAGCTACCGCAATTCCTCGCGGTCTTAGTACCGCCAGAAGAGCACCCAGAACCTTTGTGAAGATTCTCGGAGCCGTAGCCAATCCGAATGGAAGAGCTACAAACTGGTAATGCCTGTCTAGAAAGGCAAACCTTAGATACCGGTAATGATCTTTGTGAATCGGTATGTGAAGGTAAGCATCCTTTAAATCCACTGTGGTCATGTACTGACCCTTTTGGATCATGGGTAAAATTGTCTGAATAGTTTCCATTTTGAACGATGGAACTCTTAGGAATTTGTTTAGGATCTTTAAATCCAAGATTGGCCTGAAAGTTCCCTCTTTTTTGGGAACCACAAACAGATTTGAGTAAAACCCTTGTCCTTGTTCCGACCGCGGAACCGGATGGATCACTCCCATTAATAAAAGATCTTGTACGCAGCGTAGAAACGCCTCTTTCTTTATTTGGTTTGTTGACAACCTTGACAGATGAAATCTCCCTCTTGGGGGAGAGAATTTGAAGTCTAGAAGGTATCCCTGAGATATGATCTCTAACGCCCAGGGATCCTGGACATCTCTTGCCCAAGCCTGGGCGAAGAGAGAAAGTCTGCCCCCCACTAGATCCGTTCCCGGATCGGGGGCCCTCGATTCATGCTGTCTTAGGGGCAGCAGCAGGTTTATTAAGCAATTTAGATTTAGAAGTAACGTCAGCTGACCAGGATTTTAGCCACAGTGCTCTGCGTGCCTGAATGGCGAATCCGGAATTCTTAGCCGTAAGTTTAGTTAAATGTACTACGGCATCTGAAATAAATGAGTTAGCTAACTTAAGGGCTTTAAGCTTGTGTGTAATCTCATCTAATGGAGCTGATTCAAGTGTCTCTTCCAGAGACTCAAACCAAAATGCTGCTGCAGCCGTGACAGGCGCAATGCATGCAAGAGGTTGCAATATAAAACCTTGTTGAACAAACATTTTCTTAAGGTAACCCTCTAACTTTTTATCCATTGGATCTGAAAAGGCACAGCTATCCTCCACCGGGATAGTGGTACGCTTAGCTAAAGTAGAAACTGCTCCCTCCACCTTAGGGACCGTTTGCCATAAGTCCCGTGTGGTGGCGTCTATTGGAAACATCTTTCTAAATATCGGAGGGGGTGAGAACGGCACACCGGGTCTATCCCACTCCTTAGTAACAATTTCAGTAAGTCTCTTAGGTATAGGAAAAACGTCAGTACTCGCCGGTACCGCAAAATATTTATCCAACCTACACATTTTCTCTGGTATTGCAACTGTGTTACAATCATTCAGAGCCGCTAACACCTCCCCTAGTAATACACGGAGGTTTTCCAGCTTAAATTTAAAATTTGAAATATCTGAATCCAGTTTGTTTGGATCAGAACCGTCACCCGCAGAATGAAGCTCTCCGTCCTCATGTTCTGCAAATTGTGACGCAGTGTCTGACATGGCCCTAATATTATCAGCGCACTCTGTTCTCACCCCAGAGTGATCACGCTTACCTCTTAGTTCTGGTAATTTAGCCAAAACTTCAGTCATAACAGTAGCCATATCCTGTAATGTGATTTGTAATGGCCGCCCAGATGTACTCGGCGCTACAATATCACGCACCTCCCGAGCGGGAGATGCAGGTACTGACACGTGAGGCGAGTTAGTCGGCATAACTCTCCCCTCGTTGTTTGGTGAAATATGTTCAATTTGTACAGATTGACTTTTATTTAAAGTAGCATCAATACAGTTAGTACATAAATTTCTATTGGGCTCCACTTTGGCTTTAGCACATATAGCACAGATATCTTCCTCTGAATCAGACATGTTTAACACACTAGCAAATAAACTAGCAACTTGGAAATACTTTTCAAGTAATTTACTATAATATGAAAACGTACTGTGCCTATAAGAAGCACAGAAAAAGTTATGACAGTTGAAAATTAATAAACTGAAAACTTATAGAATCAAATCTTTGTAAAAAACACAATTTTAGCAAAGGATTGCTCCCATTAGCAAAGGATAACTAACCCTGATAGCAGAAAAAAAATACAGAAATAAAGGTTTTTTTATCACAGTCAACTACAATCTCACAGCTCTGCTGTGAGTGATTACCTCCCTCAAAACAAGTTTTGAAGACCCCTGAGTTCTGTAGAGATGAACCGGATCATGCAGGGAAGACAATAAACTTCTGACTGAATTTTTTGATGCGTAGCAAAAGCGCCAAAAAAGGCCCCTCCCCCTCACACATAACAGTGAGAGAGATCAGTAAACTGTCATAAATTAAATAAAACGACTGCCAAGTGGAAAAAAATAGTGCCCAAAACATTTTTTCACCCAGTACCTCAGAAAATTAAACGATTTTACATGCCAGCAAAAAACGTTTAACATTAATAAATTGAGTGTTATTAAAAAGCCTGTTGCTAGTCCCTGCAAATTAGGCTAAAGTTTTATGCATACAGTATAATTCCAGTGAAGTGCCATTCCCCAGAATACTGAAGTGTAAAATATACATACATGACAGCCTGATACCAGTTGCTGCTACTGCATTTAAGGCTGAGTTTACATTATATCGGTATGGCAGAATTTTCTCATCAATTCCATTGTCAGAAAATAATAAGCTGCTACATACCTCTTTGCAGATTAATCTGCCCGCTGTCCCCTGATCTGAAGTTTACCTCTCCTCAGATGGCCGAGAAACAGCAATATGATCTTAACTACTCCGGCTAAAATCATAGAAAAACTCAGGTAGATTCTTCTTCAAATTCTACCAGAGAAGGAATAACACACTCCGGTGCTATTATAAAATAACAAACTTTTGATTGAAGGTATGAAACTAAGTATAATCACCACAGTCCTCTCACACATCCTATCTATTCGTTGGGTGCAAGAGAATGACTGGTAATGGCAGTTAGGGGAGGAGCTATATAGCAGCTCTGCTGGGTGAATCCTCTTGCACTTCCTCTTGGGGAGGAGTTAATATCCCATAAGTAATGGATGATCCGTGGACTGGATACACTTAACAAGAGAAAAATATTTCATGATTCCGATAGAGAATACAATTTTAAACAACTTTCTAATTTACTTCTATTATCTAATCTGTTTTATTCTCTTGGTATCATTTGTTGAAGGAGCAGCCGTGCACTACTGGTTTCTAACTGAACAGATGCGTGAGCCAATGACAATCAGTTTATATATGCAGCCACTAATCAACAGCTAGAACCTAGGTTCTCTGCTGCACATTAACTTTCCTAGATAAACATTTCAGCAAAGGATAACAAGAGAAAGAAGCAAATTGGTTATAAACAGCAATAACTCACAGATTCTTGTATGACTTCCTTTTGTAAATGTTGCATTTCCTGACCAGAATTACACCTGCCATTTTTCCACCTGTTCAGATCTTTCAGAGAGGAAACTGACGTATTACTGACATCTCCACATGCTTTATCGGGTGCTGTCTGCTGATGACCTGAAGTAACAAAGGAACACTTAAAAAGATTTTTGCACACATATTAACCATTCAATTTTACTATAACTAAGTTATTTTACCCCAACACACTAATCAGAATCCAAATCTTAAAAGCAATTTAAGTCTTGTTGCTGCTGAACCTGGATTTCTAGCAATGCACCAATAAATTTACCAAGTGGATTTTAACAGTACAACACATGGGTAGGGGTGCTGCTTATATGAATCAGACATATATTACTAATTATTTTAATTTTTTTAAATAATCTAGTGAAATACAATTAGACACCCTTAGTGCAGGCCTATAGAGGGACAAACAAATCTCTACTAAAGATCACAATTTAAGCTTTACTTAAAACAAGCTCCACACAGTTTGAAAACTACTGACATTCAAATACTTGCTAAAGATACAGGTGCCTTTTGTGTTTTCAAGTTATAACAGAGCTGTTTTGGGATTTTTGCAGGTATTTTTTTTTAAATTAAAGCTTTTCTACTCTTGAAAGGAAAGAAAATATCTTGAAATGACACATTTTGTTCTGCAATCCAATAGATTAACATATCAGCAGAGTCTGAACTTTATTAGATTCAATGGTTAAACTCCACCACCGCTTTCTTTATTTGGAAAAGACAGGGAATGTCACTGCTTCTGTGTTAACAAAATCTCCAGTATTTGAATTTAGCAACAATTAGAATTTAACAAACTGATAACTATTAAAGGGACATTCCGTCAAAACTAAAATGCATCAGATCATTTTGAACAAACAGTTACAATATACATATATTGGCAACAATGCTTCTAGTAAAATGTATCACTATTTTAGAGTTAGCACATTCCTGTTTTAGAGTGAAACATAGATAGTTTTTTTTTATTGCACCAGCACTTTAAATAATACAGCTGCTCATTTGGTCAGAGGGGCTTATATCATGTCAGCAATTATGCAAACTGAGTCTTTACCATATGATACAGCATGCACATGTCTGGAGCACTACATGACAGGAAATAGTGCTGTCATCAAGTTCTCTTGCTAATGTATAACACTGTTGCTAAACTGCTGGCATATAGTACTGCAGACACGTGCACACTCCTGAACTTAATGTCCTGCTTTTCATCAAAGGATAACAAAAAACAAAGAAAAATGAATAGTAAAAGGAAATCGGAAAGTTGTTTAAAATTTTATTTTCTATCTGAATCATGAAAGAAAACGTTTGGGTTTCATGTGGCTTTAAGAGAATTTGGTTTCCAGTACATCTGTCCCTGCATTGAAGTTCCACTCACTCCATCCCTCACAGAATAACTTGAAGCCTTAACCCACCAATTAAATGTGGTAACCCACTCAGTGTGTGCCCTACAACAAAATCAAAATAATTGGAAGCAGCAATTTTTTGGGTCCTTTACACAATCCTGTTCCCCTACTCCATCAACTAGTGCATCTATGCCAGAAGCAGCAATAAACTCCACATTCCTGTCAGATTCTGTTCTCGTTAAAACACAGCCATTTCTCTCCTTACTGGAGAACAAAAAACATAATGTATGCTTTGCAGATAAATTCCTTTCCTTCCTGGCAGGGAGAGTCCACAACTTCATTCCTTACTATTGGGAAATACAACACCTGGCCACCAGGAGGAGGCAAAGACACCCCAGCCAAAGGCTTAAATATGCCTCCCACTTTCCCTATCCCCCAGTCATTCTTCCGAGGGAACAAGGAAAAGTAGGAGAAACATCAGGGTATAAAGGTGCCAGAAGAAATAACATAAAAAGAGAGCCGCATAACAAAAATAAATTACAGGCAGGGTCATGGACTCTCTCTGCCAGGAAGGAAAGGAATTTATCTGGTAAGCATAAATTATGTTTTCCTTCCATAAGGCAGGGAGAGTCCACACCTTAATTCCTTACTGTTGGGAAAACTATATCCAAGCTCCAGAGGACACTGAATAAATAACGGGAGGGAACAGAAAAAAGAGGCTGGCCATATTCTGAGGGCACCACAGCCTGCAAATTTTTTCTCCTGAAAACTGCTTCAGCCGAAGCAAACACATCAAACTTGTAAAATTTAGAAAAAGTGTGTAAGGAGGACCAGGTAGCCACCTTACAAATCTGATCCATAGAGAATTCATTCTTAAAAGCCCAGGAGGAAGCCACAGCTCTAATGGAATGAGCCGTTATTCTCTCAGGAGGCTGTCGCCCCTCTGTCTCATAAACTGAGCGGATGACACTCCTCAACCAGAAAGATAGGGAAGTCGTAGTAGCCTGCTGTCCCTTACGCTTCCCTGTATAGATGACAAACAAAGAGGAAGATTGTCTGAATTCCTTAGTAGCCTAAAGATAGAACTTCAAGGCACGAACCACATCTAGACTGTGAAGCAAGATCAGCATGGAAAACAAGATAAGGGGAATCACATTGCAAAGCAGAACTTTCAGAAACTCTGTGTGCAGAAGCAATAGCCATCAAAAAAGAACCTTCCAAGATAACAATTTAATGTCAACAGTATGCATAGGCTCAAACGGAGCCTGGTGCAAAACACTAAGAACAAGATTTAGGCTCCAAGGCGGATCTAAACACAGGTGTGATCCTAGTCAGAGCCTTAACAAAGGACTGCACATCCGTAAGCTCAGGTATTCTCTTGTGCAGTAACACCAACAGGGCCGATATCTGTCCCTTCAGGGAACTAGCAGATAGACCCTTCTCCAGTCCATCCTGGAGAAAAGATAAAATTCTGGCAACCTTAACCTTATGCAAGGAAGAGCCACACTCTTCACACCAGTACAAGTAGGTCCTCCACACTTTATGGTAGATACGACAAGTAATTGGCTTACGAGCTTGAACGAGAATGTAGATAACACTCTCAGAGAACCCTCTCTTGGCTAAGACTAAGCGTTCAATCTCCACGCAGACAGCCTCAGAGAATCTAGATTTTGATGAACTAATGGACCCTGTATCAGCAGATCTCTGCAACAAGGTAACCTCCACTGAGGAGATGAGGACATTCCAACCAGATCTGCAAACCACGTCCTTCGAGGCCACGATGGAGCAATCAGAATCACTGATGCTCGCTTCTGCTTTATGCAAGCCACCACACGAGGGAGAAGCGGTAATGGAGGAAAAAGATATACGAGTCTGAACCTCCATGGTACTAATAGGGCATCTATCAATCCCACCTAAGGATCCCTCAACCTCGACCTGTACCTGGGTAGCTTGGTACTGAGGCAGGATGCCATGAGATCTATCTCTGGCATACCCCACTCACTGCATATGTCTGCAAACACCTTGGGCAGAGAGACCATTCCCCTGGATGAAAGGATTGCCTTCTGAGGAAGTGCGCTTCCCAGTTGTCCACACCCGGAATGTGGATTGCTGAAAGCGTACGTCTGAGTCTCCGCCCACTCTACTGAGATACTTCTCTCATCGCCAAGCAACTTCTCGTTCCCTCCTGATGGTTGATGTAGGCAACCAAGGTAATATTGTCTGATTGGAATCTGATAAACTGGGACAAACCCAGAAGGGGCCAAGCCTTCAAGGCATTGAAGATTGCCCGGAGTTCCTCCTGAGTCCACAGCCTTTGTGCCTTCTTGGCACCCCAAACGGTTCCCCAGCCGGAAAGGCTTGCATCCATAGTCAAAATCTCCCAGAACGGTCTCAAGAAGCAAGTTGAGACAGATCTGAATGGTAGCCGTTCCATTGTCTCAGCATGCATAGTTGTAAGGGTCTGAGATGTAATCTGGCAAAAGGAATGATGTCCATACAGGACACCATGAGTCTGATCATCTCCATACACTGAGCCACTGAGGGTCTCAAGGAGGCCTGGAGGGCAAGACATGCAGTAGTTAGCTTGCAACGTCTCTGATCTGTGAGGAATATTCTCATGGATATGGAGTCTGTTATTGTCCCCAGGAAATTCACTCTTGTACTTGGAGTAAGAGATTTCTTTTCCAAGTTTATCTTCCATCCATGTGATCAAAGAAGACTGAGAAGGGACTCCAAATGGTCTTCTGCTAGACGAAAAGATGGTGCCTGCACCAAGCTATCATTCAGGTAAGGCACTACTGCAATACCTCATGTTCTGGCAATGGCTAGAAGAGCCCCCAGAACCTTTGAAAATATCCTTGGAGCAATAGATAGGCCAAACGGAAGAGCTATGAATTGGAAGTGCTGGTCCAGAAAGGCAAACCTCAGGAACTGAAAATGTTCCCTGTGAATCAGAACGTGAAGGTATGCATCCTTCAGGTCAACGGTGGTCATAAAATGTCCTTCCTGAACCAGAGGAAGGATTGACCGTATTGTCTCCATCTTAAAAGAGGGAATAATTAGGTACTTTAAATCTAGAATTGGATGAAAAGTTCCCTCCTTCTCTGGAACCACAAAAAGGTTTGAATAAAACCCCAAACCTCTGTCTGCTGTAGGTACCGGGACAATTACTCCTAGAGAGGAGAGATCCCGTAAGCAACCTAAAATATGCAGCCCTCTTTTCTGGTCTTGTAGACAGACTGGCGAGTAGGAATCTGCCCCTGGGTTTATGAGACTTGAATCCTATCCTGTATCCTTGAGATACAACCTCCAGGACCAAAGGATCCTGTACATCCTGGAACCAAGTGTCTGAAAAAAGAAAATTTATGCTAACCTGATAAATTGATTTCTTTTACGATATACCACGGGTCCACGGGTTTCATCCTTACTTGTGGGATATAATCCTCCTGCTAACAGGAAGTGGCAAAGAGCACCATAGCAGAGCTGCTATATAGCTCCTCCCTTAACTCCTCCCCCCAGTCATTCGACCGAAGGTATAGGAAGAGAAAGGGAAAAACTAAAAAGGTGCAGAGGTGACTGAAGTTTAGAAAAAATAAATCCTGTCCCAAAATGACAGGGTGGGCCGTGGACTCGGTATATCGTAAAAGAAATCAATTTATCAGGTAAGCATAAATTTCCTTTTCTTTTCCAAGATATACCGAGTCCACGGGTTTCATCCTTACTTGTGGGATACCAATACCAAAGCTTTAGGACACGGATGAAAGGGAGGGATAAGACAGGAACCTAAATGGAAGGTACCACTGCTTGAAGCACCTATCCACCAAAAATAGCCTCAGAAGAAGCAAAAGTATCAAATTTGTAAAATTTTGAAAAAGTATGAAGGGAGGACCAAGTCGCAGCCTTACAAATCTGTTCAACAGAAGCATCGTTTTAAAAAGCCCATGTGGAAGCCACAGCTCTAGTGGAATGATCCGTAATTTTTTCAGGAGGCTGCTGTCCAGCAGTCTCATATGCCAGACGGATGATGCTTTTCAGCCAAAAAGAGAAGTAGCCGTAGCTTTTTGACCCCTACGTCTTCCAGAATAAACAACAGAGAAGATGTTTGACGGAAATCCTTGGTCGCTTGTACATAAAATTTTAATGAACGAACCACGTCCAAGTTATGTAACAGACGTTCCTTCTTAGAGGAAAGATTAGGACACAAGGAAGGAACAACAATTTCCTGATTAATATTCTTATTTGAAACAACCTTAGGAAGGAATCCAGGTGTAGTACGCAAAAACACCTTATCAGAATGGAATATAAGATAAGGGGAATCACATTGTAACGCAGAAAGCTCGGAAACTCATCTAGCAGAAGAGATAGCAACTAAAAAACAGAATTTATGTTTACCTGATAAATTTCTTTCTCCAACGGTGTGTCCGGTCCACGGCGTCATCCTTACTTGTGGGATATTCTCCCCCCCAACAGGAAATGGCAAAGAGCCCAGCAAAGCTGGTCACATGATCCCTCCTAGGCTCCGCCTACCCCAGTCATTCGACCGACGTTAAGGAGGAATATTTGCATAGGAGAAACCATATGGTACCGTGGTGACTGTAGTTAAAGAAAATAAAATATCAGACCTGATTAAAAAAACCAGGGCGGGCCGTGGACCGGACACACCGTTGGAGAAAGAAATTTATCAGGTAAACATAAATTCTGTTTTCTCCAACATAGGTGTGTCCGGTCCACGGCGTCATCCTTACTTGTGGGAACCAATACCAAAGCTTTAGGACACGGATGAAGGGAGGGAGCAAATCAGGTCACCTAAAAGGAAGGCACCACGGCTTGCAAAACCTTTCTCCCAAAAATAGCCTCAGAAGAAGCAAAAGTATCAAACTTGTAAAATTTGGTAAAAGTGTGCAGTGAAGACCAAGTCGCTGCCCTACATATCTGATCAACAGAAGCCTCGTTCTTGAAGGCCCATGTGGAAGCCACAGCCCTAGTGGAATGAGCTGTGATTCTTTCGGGAGGCTGCCGTCCGGCAGTCTCGTAAGCCAATCTGATGATGCTTTTAATCCAAAAAGAGAGAGAGGTAGAAGTTGCTTTTTGACCTCTCCTTTTACCTGAATAAACAACAAACAAGGAAGATGTTTGTCTAAAATCCTTTGTAGCATCTAAATAGAATTTTAGAGCGCGAACAACATCCAAATTGTGCAACAAACGTTCCTTCTTTGAAACTGGTTTTGGACACAGAGAAGGTACGATAATCTCCTGGTTAATGTTTTTGTTAGAAACAACTTTCGGAAGAAAACCAGGTTTAGTACGTAAAACCACCTTATCTGCATGGAACACCAGATAAGGAGGAGAACACTGCAGAGCAGATAATTCTGAGACTCTTCTAGCAGAAGAAATCGCAACTAAAAACAAAACTTTCCAAGATAATAACTTAATATCAACGGAATGTAAGGGTTCAAACGGAACCCCCTGAAGAACTGAAAGAACTAAATTGAGACTCCAAGGAGGAGTCAAAGGTTTGTAAACAGGCTTGATTCTAACCAGAGCCTGAACAAAGGCTTGAACATCTGGCACAGCTGCCAGCTTTTTGTGAAGTAATACCGACAAGGCAGAAATCTGTCCCTTCAGGGAACTTGCAGATAATCCTTTTTCCAATCCTTCTTGAAGGAAGGATAGAATCCTAGGAATCTTAACCTTGTCCCAAGGGAATCCTTTAGATTCACACCAACAGATATATTTTTTCCAAATTTTGTGGTAAATCTTTCTAGTCACAGGCTTTCTGGCCTGAACAAGAGTATCGATAACAGAATCTGAGAATCCTCGCTTCGATAAAATCAAGCGTTCAATCTCCAAGCAGTCAGCTGGAGTGAAACCAGATTCGGATGTTCGAACGGACCCTGAACAAGAAGGTCTCGTCTCAAAGGTAGCTTCCAAGGTGGAGCCGATGACATATTCACCAGATCTGCATACCAAGTCCTGCGTGGCCACGCAGGAGCTATCAAGATCACCGACGCCCTCTCCTGCTTGATCCTGGCTATCAGCCTGGGGATGAGAGGAAATGGCGGGAACACATAAGCTAGTTTGAAAGTCCAAGGTGCTACTAGTGCATCCACTAGAGCCGCCTTGGGATCCCTGGATCTGGCCCCGTAGCAAGGAACTTTGAAGTTCTGACGAGAGGCCATCAGATCCATGTCTGGAATGCCCCACAGGTGAGTGACTTGGGCAAAGATTTCCGGATGGAGTTCCCACTCCCCCGGATGCAATGTCTGCCGACTCAGAAAATCCGCTTCCCAATTTTCCACTCCTGGGATGTGGATAGCAGACAGGTGGCAGGAGTGAGACTCCGCCCAAAGAATAATTTTGGTTACTTCTTCCATCGCTAGGGAACTCCTTGTTCCCCCCTGATGGTTGATGTACGCAACAGTCGTCATGTTGTCTGATTGAAACCGTATGAACCTGGTCCTCGCAAGCTGGGGCCAGGCCTGGAGAGCATTGAATATCGCTCTCAGTTCCAGAATATTTATCGGTAGAAGAGATTCTTCCCGAGACCAAAGACCCTGAGCTTTCAGGGATCCCCAGACCGCGCCCCAGCCTATCAGACTGGCGTCGGTCGTGACAATGACCCACTCTGGTCTGTGGAACATCATCCCTTGAGACAGATTGTCCAGGGACAGCCACCAACGGAGTGAGTCTCTGGTCCTCTGATTTACTTGTATCTTCGGAGACAAGTCTGTATAGTCCCCATTCCACTGACTGAGCATGCACAGTTGTAATGGTCTTAGATGAATGCGCGCAAAAGGAACTATGTCCATCGCCGCCACCATCAACCCGATCACTTCCATGCACTGAGCTATGGAAGGAAGAGGAACGGAATGAAGTATCCGACAAGAGTCCAGAAGCTTTGTTTTTCTGGCCTCTGTTAGAAAGATCCTCATTTCTAAGGAGTCTATAATTGTTCCCAAGAAGGGAACCCTTGTTGACGGGGATAGAGAACTCTTTTCCACGTTCACTTTCCAGCCGTGAGATCTGAGAAAGGCCAGGACAATGTCCGTGTGAGCCTTTGCTTGAGGAAGGGACGACGCTTGAATCAGAATGTCGTCCAGGTAAGGTACTACTGCAATGCCCCTTGGTCTTAGCACCGCTAGAAGGGACCCTAGTACCTTTGTGAAAATCCTTGGAGCAGTGGCTAATCCGAAAGGAAGCGCCACGAACTGGTAATGTTTGTCCAGGAATGCAAACCTTAGGAACCGATGATGTTCCTTGTGGATAGGAATATGTAGATACGCATCCTTTAAATCCACCGTGGTCATGAATTGACCTTCCTGGATGGAAGGAAGGATAGTTCGAATGGTTTCCATCTTGAACGATGGGACCTTGAGAAATTTGTTTAAGATCTTGAGATCTAGGATTGGTCTGAACGTTCCCTCTTTTTTGGGAACTATGAACAGATTGGAGTAGAACCCCATCCCTTGTTCTCTTAATGGAACAGGATGAATCACTCCCATTTTTAACAGGTCTTCTACACAATGTAAGAACGCCTGTCTTTTTATGTGGTCTGAAGACAACTGCGACCTGTGGAACCTCCCCCTTGGGGGAAGTCCCTTGAATTCCAGAAGATAACCCTGGGAGACTATTTCTAGCGCCCAAGGATCCAGAACATCTCTTGCCCAAGCCTGAGCGAAGAGAGAGAGTCTGCCCCCCACCAGATCCGGTCCCGGATCGGGGGCCAATATTTCATGCTGTCTTGGTAGCAGTGGCAGGTTTCTTGGCCTGCTTTCCCTTGTTCCAGCCTTGCATTGGTCTCCAAGCTGGCTTGGCCTGAGAAGTATTACCCTCTTGCTTAGAGGACGTAGCACCTTGGGCTGGTCCGTTTTTACGAAAGGGACGAAAATTAGGTCTATTTTTTGCCTTGAAAGGCCGATCCTGAGGAAGGGCGTGGCCCTTACCCCCAGTGATATCAGAGATAATCTCTTTCAAGTCAGGACCAAACAACGTTTTCCCCTTGAAAGGAATGTTTAGTAGCTTGTTCTTGGAAGACGCATCAGCCGACCAAGATTTCAACCAAAGCGCTCTGCGCGCCACAATAGCAAACCCAGAGTTCTTAGCCGCTAACTTAGCCAATTGCAAAGAGGCGTCTAGAGTGAAAGAATTAGCCAATTTGAGAGCATTGATTCTGTCCATAATCTCCTCATAAGGAGGAGAGTCACTATCGAGCACCTTAAGCAGTTCATCAAACCAGAAATATGCGGCAGTAGTGACAGGGACAATGCATGAAATGGGTTGTAGAAGGTAACCCTGCTGAACAAACATCTTTTTAAGCAAACCTTCTAATTTTTTATCCATAGGATCTTTGAAAACACAACTATCCTCTATGGGAATAGTGGTGCGTTTGTTTAAAGTAGAAACCGCTCCCTCGACCTTGGGGACTGACTGCCATAAGTCCTTTCTGGGGTCGACCATAGGAAACAATTTTTTAAATATGGGGGGAGGGACGAAAGGAATACCGGGCCTTTCCCATTCTTTATTAACAATGTCCGCCACCCGCTTGGGTATAGGAAAAGCTTCTGGGAGCCCCGGCACCTCTAGGAACTTGTCCATTTTACATAGTTTCTCTGGGATGACTAAATTTTCACAATCATCCAGAGTGGATAATACCTCCTTAAGCAAAATGCGGAGATGTTCCAATTTAAATTTAAATGTAATCACATCAGATTCAGCCTGCTGAGAAATGTTCCCTAAATCAGTAATTTCTCCCTCAGACAAAACCTCCCTGGCCCCCTCAGATTGGGTTAGGGGCCCTTCAGAGATATTAATATCAGCGTCGTCATGCTCTTCAGTAACTAAAACAGAGCAGCCACGCTTACGCTGACAAGAGTTCATTTTGGCTAAAATGTTTTTGACAGAATTATCCATTACAGCCGTTAATTGTTGCATAGTAAGGAGTATTGGCGCGCTAGATGTACTAGGGGCCTCCTGAGTGGGCAAGACTCGTGTAGACGAAGGAGGGAATGATGCAGTACCATGCTTACTCCCCTCACTTGAGGAATCATCTTGGGCATCATTGTCATTATCACATAAATCACATTTATTTAAATGAATAGGAATTCTGGCTTCCCCACATTCAGAACACAGTCTATCTGGTAGTTCAGACATGTTAAACAGGCATAAACTTGATCAGAAAGTACAAAAAACGTTTTAAAATAAAACCGTTACTGTCACTTTAAATTTTAAACTGAACACACTTTATTACTGCAATTGCGAAAAAACATGAAGGAATTGTTCAAAATTCACCAAATTTTCACCACAGCGTCTTAAAGCCTTGAAAATATTGCACACCAATTTTGGAAGCTTTAACCCTTAAAATAACGGAACCGGAGCCGTTTTAAGCTTTAAACCCCTTTACAGTCCCTGGTATCTGCTTTGCTGAGACCCAACCAAACCCAAAGGGGAATACGATACCAAATGACGCCTTCAGAAGTCTTTTATAAGTATCAGAGCTCCTCTCACATGCGACTGCATGCCATGCCTCTCAAAAACAAGTGCGCAACACCGGCGCGAAAATGAGACTCTGCCTATGCTTTGGGAAAGCCCCTAAAGAATAAGGTGTCTAAAACAGTGCCTGCCGATATTATTATATCAAAATACCCAGATAAAATGATTCCTCAAGGCTAAATATGTGTTAATAATCAATCGATTTAGCCCAGAAAAAGTCTACAGTTTAAATAAGCCCTTGTGAAGCCCTTATTTACAATCGTAATAAACATGGCTTACCGGATCCCATGGGGAAAATGACAGCTTCCAGCATTACATCGTCTTGTTAGAATGTGTCATACCTCAAGCAGCAAGGGACTGCAAACTGTTCCCCCAACTGAAGTTAATTGCTCTCAACAGTCCTGTGTGGAACAGCCATGGATTTTAGTTACGGTTGCTAAAATCATTTTCCTCATACAAACAGAATTCTTCATCTCTTTTCTGTTTCTGAGTAAATAGTACGTACCAGCACTATTTGAAAATAACAAACTCTTGATTGAATAATGAAAAACTACAGTTAAACACTAAAAAACTCTAAGCCATCTCCGTGGAGATGTTGCCTGTACAACGGCAAAGAGAATGACTGGGGTAGGCGGAGCCTAGGAGGGATCATGTGACCAGCTTTGCTGGGCTCTTTGCCATTTCCTGTTGGGGGGGAGAATATCCCACAAGTAAGGATGACGCCGTGGACCGGACACACCTATGTTGGAGAAACAAAACTTTCCAAGATAACATCTTAATATCTATGGAATGCATGGGTTCAAACGGAACCACTTGAAGAACATTAAGAACCAAATTCAAACTCCATGGCAGAGCAATAGGTTTAAACACAGGCCTGATCCTGATTAAAGCCTGACAAAATGTCTGAACGTCTGGGACATCTGCCAGACGCTTGTGAAGTAAAATTGACAAAGCAGAAATTTGTCCCTTTAAGGAACTAGCTGATAATCCCTTCTCCAACCCTTCTTGGAAAAAAGACAGAATCCTAGGAATCCTAACCTTACTCCATGAGTAGCCCTTGGATTCACACCAATAAAGATATTTACGCCATATCTTATGATAAATTTTTCTAGTGACCGGCTTGCGAGCCTGAATCAGAGTATCAATAACCGATTCAGAGAAACCTCGCTTAGATAAAATCAAGCGTTCAATCTCCAGTCAGCTGCAGAGAAGTTAGATTTGGATGCTGAGAAGGTCCAATCTCAATGGCAGTTTCCACGGTGGCAGAGACGACATGTCCACTAGATCTGCATACCAGGTCCTGCGTGGCCACGCAGGCACTATTAGGATTACTGAAGCCCTCTCTTGTTTGATTCTTGCAATCACACGAGGAAGGAGAGGAAAAGGTGGAAACACATAAGCCAGGTTGAACGACCAAGGCACTGCTAGAGCATCTATCAGTACAGCCTGGGGATCCCTTGACCTGGATCCGTAACGTGGAAGTTTGGCATTCTGTCGAGATGCCATCAGATCCAATTCCGGCATGCCCCATTGATGAATGAAAGTGGCAAACACCTCCGGATGGAGTTCCCACTCCCCCGGATGAAAAGTCTGACGACTTAGAAAATCCGCTTCCCAGTTCTCCACTCCTGGGATATAGATCGCAGATAGATGGCAAGAGTGTGTCTCCGCCCATCGGATTATCTTTGATACTTCTATCATCCCTAGAGAACTTCTTGTTCCCCCCTGATGATTGATATATGCCACAGTCGTGATATTGTCCGACTGGAATCTTATGAATTTGGCTGAAGCCAACTAACTGAGGCCACGCCTGAAGCGCGTTGAATATCACTCTCAGTTCCAGAATATTGATTGGCAGTTGAGACTCCACCTGAGTCCACACACCCTGAGCCTTCAGGGAATTCCAGACTGCACCCCAGCCCTGGAGGCTGGCGTCCGTCGTAACTATTACCCAAGATGGCCTGCGGAAGCACATCCCCTGGGACAGATGGTCCTGTGACAACCACCACCGAAGAGAGTCTCTGGTCTCTTGATCCAGATTTATCTGAGGAGATAAATTTGCATAATCCCCATTCCACTGACTGAGCATGCACAGTTGTAGTGGTCTGAGATGAAATCGAGCAAACGGGATGATATCCATTGCTGCTACCATTAGTCCGATGACTTCCATACACTGAGCTACTGATGGCCGATTAATAGACTGCAAAAAGATAAATTTTGATGATGTGTGAACCTAAAATGAAACTGGGTATTGCACCACAAGTAATAGGAGAGTTAACCCTTCAATTCGAGTAAGTTAGGCAGTAAAAACGTTCTGCAGTAAATACAACTAAATTGTTTCTGCGCCTACCTGCCCCCAAAGACCTGCTAAAACGATCCGGTCCTCACAGTCTGGTCCCACCCGGAGCTAATGGCTTCCGTTCTCTCCAGAATCTAACTGCGCACTGAGGCGCAAAAATTAGGCCCGCCCATCATGCCTGATGAGCCGAAAAACTTAAGAAAATGCATGGGAAGCGGTTTAAACAACCGGCCAAGAAATAAATGTGAAATATACATGACATGTGAACCCCTCAGATAAAAATAAAGTCAGCCTTGATAAGCACTATATTCGTTAATATTAAGCGTTTCCTAGGCTGCCCCAGTGTCTAAAACCACATAGCCCTTAAGTATCCCATGTTTATCTTTAGTAGGGATAATTATACACAGACCCAGGCAGCTAATAGTGAAAACGCTCTCCTTAGGAGTGATGTCCGCAGGATCGTAGAAAATGAAAAGACCGCACCCGGTCACGTGGAGCGTAGGACAGGACTTCCCCTGCTATGAAAAAGGCGCTAAGCTATTATGAGCTGCGCAACACTCAAAAACGAAAGTGAAACCTGTTTGTTCCAAGCCAAAAGCACACAGTCTATGAGCCCAAAAACGCTTACATTAAAGCAGTTATAAATAACTCCTAGCTGTTTAAACAATCTCCCTGAAGGAGATATTAACCCTTGATCCTATAGAGGCATAAAGGAGCCACACTGTGACCCTGTATAGAAAAAGTGTATATAAAACAGTCTTTCACTCCAGGATCCATGCTGTGGAACAGGCACAGCCTCTCTAGTGTGACAATCTTGCAGTGGCGCTTCTGACATGGACTTGAGTGTGTAACAGCAAGCTGTGAAACTCATCAACACTGATTGCTCAGGAGCTGTTAGGCGACAGTCTGGATGGGTTCGCAAAAAAACTTTCCCTGCATCTCCAGACTCTAAATTTCATCAATACTCTCAATGAGAGGTTGACATGATTACTTAAAACTCCAGTCCTTTCTTGAAGGGAAAATACCCATTACAGTACTTTCCATATCTTCTGACACTTCTCTGCCACCTCCTATAGTGAAGAAAGGCAAAGAATGACTGGGGGATAGGGGAAGTGGGAGGGATATTTAAGCCGTTGGCTGGGGTGTCTTTGCCTCCTCCTGGTGGCCAGGTGTTGTATTTCCCAACAGGAATGAAATCGTGGACTCTCCCTGCCTTATGGAAGGAAATTGTGGGCTCATAATTTTTTAGTCACTCATACATAACCCTATTTTGGAGTCCTAGGATCAAGTTTTGCAAAGTCTAGAGTCACAATATAAAGATCCCTTTAAGGCCTCCACAGCTCAAACCAAGATACATGCTCCCAAGCAGGGCAGGAGGGACATGGAGGAGTATGTTACAGAATTTCATCACTTTGCCACAGCATCTACTTGATCAATTTAGGTTGGGCCTACACAAAACCTTGAAGGATGAGCTAGCACGAGGTGGGGTTATGCCACCTTAGAAACTTTAATTTCTTTGTCAATTCAAATCGTCCACTGTCTCAGAAAAAGACAGATGGAAGGGTAGCTGCTCATAGTCCTCCCCACAAGTGACCTGTCTACCATCTACCTCCAGCTGCAGCAGTTAATCTCACAAAAGAACCTATTCAAAAAGGAAGTGATCAAGGCCCTCTCTCTGACTCTGAAAAAACAACAAAAGAGGTCTTTGAATGTATGCAGTGGGAAACCTAGACATATAGTTTGAGTATGCACAGCCAAGCCCATGTCTCCTAGAGGTAATCCGCCTCTTTGTAGGAAGCCAGTCCCGACAAGTTCAGCACTCAATCTCTCCATGACCGGCGAACCAGAAGTGAAGACAAAACACACCCAATAGCGATAACCTCTCCTGTAGCGGTAACAGTGTATCGGGTGAACCAGTCTGTGAAGCATGAATCTCAAGGTAAAAAGTTGTAAGCGCTGCAGACAGGTGCTGTGCAAAAATCCATGTTTATTGTGGAAAAAACAAATACCAAAATCACAAACAAAAATACAAGGATTGTCAGTAAAAAAAGACAAGCAGGTGTGGTGGACAAAGGCAAGTGTCTGACGCGTTTCGCTCCCCCTACAACTGTATTTCACCAGCTGTCAGTTAAAGGGACATGAAACCCATTTTTTTTCTTTCATGATTTAGAAAGAGCATGTAATTTGAAACAACTTTCTAATTTACTTCTATTATCTAATTTGCTTCATTCTCTTGATATCACTTGCTGAAAAGCATATCTAGATATGCTCAGTAGCTGCTGATTGGTTGCTGCACATAGAGGCCTTGTGTGATTGGCTCACACATGTGCATTGCTATTTCTTCAACAAAGGATATCTAAAGAATTGAGCAAATTAGATAATAGAAGTAAATTGGAAAGTTGTTTAAAATTACATGCCCTATCTGAATCATGAAAGTTTAATTTTGACTAGACTGTCCCTTTAATAGGTAAGCTATTCTTTTAAATGAATTAGTCATGTAGCAACTTATGTCATGTGGTAATATCTTAAAAGTAACAAGTCAAAGAACTAATTATCGATAAAGAAATTAATATTACATTCCCTGTTCATCCCAAAAGGGCTTCTAGTTTTTAATTGAAGTATCCAAAAATGTCTTTCCTTTCCAATATTTTAAACCTATTGCCTCCTCTTGGGGGCACAATAGCTAGATCTATAATTTGGATAGTAAGATTTGCTATATTTGTGAAATGTTCACAATTAAAATGATTGGCTACAGCCGAACCTTTTACATAGTTCTTAATGTCCCTCGAGTGCTCCTCAAATCTTTTTCTGACCTCTCTAGAGGTTTGGCCAACGTATTGGTACTGGCAATGTAATCCACCTCTTCCTCTCCTGTGAAAAAAACCTCACCTGTGCATATCCAACTTGTTGCAGTGGGATAGAACCCAGTCATTTTGCCTGCCATGATTGACTCTGAAGCTAGCGGATGCTTCTTGGATACCCAACCAGACAAAAGATTACAGATACCCTGTCTCTCCAAGAAATACCCAGTTCATATTCAACTTATAGATGGATCCCCAGTAAAGACTGGAGCTATCACAGAATAGACCATTTCCTTACTGGCCACTGTGAGGACATCAAGAGACTATTAAAGGGACAATCTACACCAGAATATTTATTGTTTTAAAAGATAGATAATCCCTTTATTACCCATTCCCTAGTTTTGCATAACCAACACAGTTATATTAATACACTTTTTACCTCTGTGATTATCTTGTATCTAAGCCTCTGCAAACTGCCCCTTATTTCAGTTCTTTTGACTCGCTTGCATTTTAGCCAATCAGTGCTGGCTCCTAGGAACTCCACGTGCGTGAGCACAGTGCTAACTATATGAAACACATGAACTAACACCCTTTAGTAATGAAAAAAATGTCAAAACGCTCTCAGCTAAGAGGCGGCCTTCAAGGGCTTAGAAATTACCATATGGACCTCCTAGATTTAGCTTTTAACTAGGTATACCAAGAGAACAAAGCAAAATTGGGAAACTGTTTAAAATGACATGCCCTATCTGAATAATGAAACTTTGTTTTGGACTAGACTGTCCCTTTAACATTAATTTGGTGTACTCATCAGTATTTCCTCTGATACTGTGTCCCTTGGTTAGAGAGGCATAATCCCCTTATCGATTAGGAGACTGGTACAGTAAAATTCAGATCCATGTTTTGTCTTCATCATTGTTTGGTTCCGCACATAAATGCTAGTTTTTAACCAGGAACACAACTCAGTACTAAACTAGATTCATGAAATGTACCAAGATTTTGTCATAGGGAATTTGATTGCCCAATTCATCTCCTACCTGGTGAACAAATTCCCTTTGGCCGTATCTATCCTTTATCCAAGAACTATGAGTATGATAACAATATATTGATGAAAACCTGCAGAAAGGCTTCATTTGACCCTCCAAGTCTCCAACTGGGGCAGGAATATATTTTTTGTCAAGAAAGATGGAGGATTCTGTCCCTGTATAGATTACAAAGACCATAATTCCATCAGTGTAAAAAATAAATATCCACTGCCTCTCATCACAGAACTGATGGATTGACTCTGATCAGTTGTCATATTGAGTAAAATAGATTTAAGGGGTGCCTACATCCTCGTGAGAGTCTGCAAGGGAGATTAACGGAAAACAGCCTTTTACTCTTGTTATGGACACTGCGTACACAGTGATGCCCTTCTGCCTATGTAATGCACCAGCAAGCTTCCAAAGGTTTGTAAATTAGATCTTTCACCAAGATTTTTTATTATCTATTTTAAATAGAAGAAATACAAAGTGCAATGTAATTTGCAACAGATACACTTATACAAAGTATGATCCTAATTTGTAAAAGTTACACAAAAACTGTAAAAACCTAATCAGAAGTTTTAAACTTAGTAAATTAACTATCTTAAATACACTGCTGTATACAAAAATAAATACAAAATAGAAAGTGCAAAGTTTAATACAACAATCAGAAGTTTAAAATATAAAATACAAAGTATAAAGTGTAAATGAAGCAGAACTGTCATGTCCTGCAGTGGTATATTATTGCACTGGGCTTGTCTCTCCACATACAGAAATGCAGGGAATGCCCCTTGGAGAAGTATAGCAAAATTTGCCTTTTAAGAATTTCACTAGGGATCTCACAGTGCAGGAGGATCATTTTAGATCTGAGCTGAGAGCTTTAGATCATTAGACTCTAAGAAAGCAACTAAATTCCAATGGTCTGATGCAGCACAACAAGCATTTGATACCCTCAAACAACTATTTACTTGCGCACCCATTTTGATCCCCCCCAGATCTAAAAAAAACAACATTCTTTGTAGAAGATGATGCATCCAAAATAGCAATTGGAGCTGTAATATCTCAAAGAGCAGGTGACAAGGTGCCTTCATCCTGTAGCCTTTTTGTCGCCCCAGCTGAAAGAAACTATGATGTAGGGTAGGGATAAGCAACCTTGACACCCCAGATGTTTTGGAACTTCATTTCTCATGAAACCCAGTCAGCCTAAAGTGTGTCTGAGCATCATGGGAAATGTAGTTCCAAAACATCTGGGGTGCCAAGGTTGCTGACCCCTGATGTAGGGGATAGAGAATTACTGGCCATTAAAAAAGCATTAAAAGAACAGAGACCTTTGTTAGAAGGAGCTGATCATCTCATTATTGTTTTTACTAACCACAGGAACCTAGACAATCTAAATTAAGTCCCGCAAATTTAAAGCCAGAGAAAAGGGCTCTTTTCTTTAGCCATTTTAATTTTCACATATCATCCTGGAGCGAAAAATGGCAAAGCAGACACCCTATCCCATAAAGGTGAAACTGATAAAAAGGATTCGGAACCAACTGTCCCTTATACTGTTCTTCAAGCAGGACATTTCCCTGCCAACAATCCTCCTTTATGGGACACACTACGCCAAAATACTCCTAAACCTGAGACATCCTCAAAACCCATCTGAGCAGTCAGATCTTCAGATCCACGACAAGAAGGTTGTAGTACAATCAGTCAGAAGTCCTTCCTTTTTCCATGAAAAACCCTTTGGGAAGACATGGAGGAATATGTAGTACCCATAATTAATTAGCTGACAATTCTAGTGACCCAGTATGCATAAAGATATTAAATAATATGTGTAATCTTATCCAGTGTGTATTATTAATAAAGACTCTTGGAAACCTCCCGCAGGATCACTACAACTGCTACCTGTATCGGTTCAATAAAACGGCACATTTCATTGCTACCAAGAACTTTCAAAACATCATTCTCACAGCCATTATCTTTTTAGCAAGAAATATTCAGTTTACATGGTTTACCTGAAACCAGTGTGTCTCACAGTAGTTCCTAATTCATTTAAACATTCTGGACTCCCTTTTGTAAGGGATTGCATATCCAAAGGGCTTTATCCACTGCTTTTAATCCTCAAACGGATGGTCAAACTGAACACACTAAAGCAATACCACCTTACAAAATGATTGGGTTCAATGCCTTGCCCTTACTGAATTTGCCTATAATAATCAAATTTATAGATCAACCTCCATATCTCAATTCCTGCACACCTGACTCACCAGTTCAAAGTTCTGTTTCTGTCGCTGATCAACGTCTCCAGGAACCTCTCAGCACCTTACCTATGCTAAAGAAATTATTACTAATAGCTAAACAACAGAACAAACAATTTGCTGATAAGAAAAGACCTCCTTCCCCTTTATATAAACAGTACCAGTTGGGTATCCTGTTCCTGCTGAGTTTTGTGCTTGCTGTTCCAGTGGCAGCTTTCCTGAACCATGCTGTGCCAGCTGCACCTAGCTGGTATCCTGTGACCACCTCACCAAAAGTACCCGTTGGGTATACTGTGCCAGCTGAGTCTCCTGTGCATGCTGTACCAAGGGCAGCCTAAACAATCCTGTTGTTATTATTGAGACTATCTGGTATCCTGTGTCAGACTGTCTACCTATACTTGCTGAACATTGCTCCAGCTTTTCCCCTTGATACCTAGTTGCTACACTGATCTCACTGTACCGGATATTTGGCCTGCTCTTGTTTGCCCCCTAGTACCTAGCTGCTACACTGATCTCAAGTTTTACCTCTGGTATTGACTAATTCTTAGTTTTTGCTTCTCTTGTTTTATTAAAGACATTTAAGAGACTTTTGGTTTCCTGTACATCTGTTCCTGCATTTGAATTCCCCCCATCCCTCACACATGGTCTCAGAGACTTGAAAAGAGTTACGGATACAAAGGTAGCCATCTCCCTCTGTATTAAGCAGAGAAGCGGTTTAATTAGTGTAATTGGTGTTAAAAACATAAATTATGGGAGGACTTCCGGTGGGCGGCTTTCTAAGATGGTGGCAGGTTTCTTTTGCTCTGCAGAGGAACTTGGATTACCCTGAGTATTTGCCACTATTTTTTGCCATTCGTGCCTCCCTTGACAGAGCAAGCTGTCCGGGAACCCACAGCGAACAGAAGACAGTACATCTCTTCTACCCCGGAAGGCACATTAAAGAGATATCAAAGATTTTGCCGGACCGACGGTAACCACCACGCACACTACTACCATGCAGTGCGCAACTGAAACGCTGCTGACTGAACTATCAGGCATATTCATACCTCTTTTTGATTCACTTATTGCCCAGTGCTCAAACCTAAGTGAATCAATTCGGCGGCAATTGGTCCGGTCCCCTGATAATGGAGCCCGACAACGCACTGTGAGAGAGTTGGCGCCAATTTGAAATCAAGAAGCACTGAACCCTGCCTTGAATGCTAGCGGAACAAGTAGCATCCGCGTGTCCTCTAGTCTCTTGAAAGATTTGCCGGAGCTCAGAATTTCTTACAGGCCCCCTGTCGGCACTACTCAGGAAAAGAGTGGATTCTGCCCCCTAAAGCTTGGCCCGGCTGACTCGCTGCAGGACCAGCACTTCGGATCATACGCTGGGTTGACAGGGGGGTTGACCGTCTCATGCCGCCTGATGTGTTATACTAGTTGGTGGTCAGACCCATGTCACCGTTCGTTGGCTCAGAGCAAAACGGGTATCGGCTAGAACGGGAGGTTTGTACGCAAGCTGACCTAGGTATTCTCTAGTTTAACCCTCTCCCGATTCAGACAGGATCCATCACATTGGATAAATTATATTAACCAGACAGGATCCATTACACTGGATAATTGATATTGCTAGGAAGGGGGTTGGCTGAGTTGCTGTGTCGCCAGCAAAACAGAGCTTACCGCTCACCCTACCCCTGCAGACACCTTGGAACACTAAGGCACATTGACTAGTTTATAAGTTGAGGATAACCGGCAGGCACATATGATGACTGTATTACTATGCACATCGACTAGCAGATCTCCCGGCTTGTTATACCCGACCTTATTATGTGATGTTCTGCCAAAAGTTGCTTATGTATATTGTTGTTGATTTTACTGTTATGTGTTTCTTTGACTTTAAGATATTCACCGGATAGCTTGTATGTAAATTTGCCAGGTCAATGTATTTGAGCATGGATGACTGCTGGATCTGATATCGACACTAGCTTGCTTCCTTATTCTTTTACATTCTACCTATTATTAATAGCATATATTTATCAGCTAGCATTTTGTAATTTCTTGTCAGCTTTTCAGGGACCTGATTGGAGAAATACTGTGGTAATCTAGTTAGATCTCATAATTCAACTCAGCATATTGTGTAATCTTCGTAATTATATGACCGTTTTACATGTGTTAGTGTTTGAGGGGGTTTGCTCTGCTAGTACTTTTATTGATGCGAGAGTAATTATTTTCTAGGTGTCTAATGTAAGCTGCATTTTGATATTCCATGCGTTCTGACTCCTATTGTACCACAAGAGGTTTAATCGCTCAATACACTCCAGATTTTAACCTAGGAGGTATCATTCATTTTACCACCAGAATAATGCTTGCAGGTTGTACCCTCACTGCTTCACTTCAACCTATTAATATCAATGTCTCGGGAGAGGCTACTTATGTACACTTTGATGGCTTCTAAATTAATCCAGTCCTATCCACTATAAGATTGTTATGGCTCTACTACCTCCTTTCATTTCATTTACTTGTCACAAAATTTCATTTTAAAAATCCTGACAAATTACCCTTTAGTATATCATAGTGTAAATGGTTAGAGGGGAATCCTCACTGCATTATCCTCATAATTAACGCTACCTCAAGTACAATGTAACCTGGAACACAAGTACATGCCCAGTACTCCCATATATCTCGCCCTACCCCCCTTTATGCCGTACTTACTATTACCAGTCCTGTCATGAAAGAGAATGTTGCCTTGGGCCTTAACTTACAAGAACTAGCCCATTCTTGCAGCACGCTCATGTGTGAGGCTTGAGGGCACTCAAGGAATCATATTTCAATTTGACTCATACTCGCATAGTAGCGTAATCCATCATACACCTAAAACTCTTAATAAATGGTGGCGCTACACACTCATCTCACAGGGTGACGTATATACATTATCAATGGGAGCTGAAGTCGGCTGTGCTTTAAATGTTTTGTCCTAGTCTAGTATTGTTCTGTTTTGGTTTATGTTTTGTGTTTAGTTTAGTTTAATGGATAGATTAGTAAAAAAAATATAAAAATGAGAGGGTTTGGGCAAGAGATATTGAAGAAGCCTTGGTGAAATTTATTAAGATATTATGCTGTACCTATACTGAATTAGACTCACATAGCTGTCTAACATACCCCAATGATTGGAATGCTTATGGTTGCCTACTGGGGGTAACTTGCTCGATAGTATACTCTAGCTGATATTCAGGTAACCACCCACTAACACTACCCCAAGTGGAGGTATCTCATGCCTTCAATACAAATTAATAAAAGCATATAAACTCCACATTGATATGTAATAAACATATTCACACACACCACTTATTTATTTACACTTATTTATCATGACACTGATTTGTTCGGCTCTTCCTCTCAAGAAGATGATGATTCACTTACTTCTGGGCCCACCCTATTATGTTTAGTTTAGTTTTCCATAGGTAATGTTATATTTTTAGGTTAGGTTAGGTTTGATTATGTTAAGTTTTTAAAAAAAGATAAAACCTCCAACACTGTGGTACTGATGAATATCCACACTAGCATACTCTCTAATTTATATCAGTCATGTGTAGATCATAATACATTATGAGCCTTGTATACTGTTATATCTGACAAATCTGCGTTGATATATGCCAATGTATCATGTAACCTTACCAGTTTTATGTTACTGCATTACACCCTGTGTGGTGTATTTTTGTTTTGTCTTCTCACCACTGTACCATTTGTTGGTTATAAATAAAATATGAAAAAAAAAAACATAAATTATGCTTACCTGATAATTTTGTTTCCACCGAGGGGAGGAGAGTCGACGGCCTCATTCATTACTTGTGGGAAATAAGAACCTGGCCACCAGGAGGAGGCCAAGACACCCCAGCCAAAGGCTTAAATATCTCCCCCACTTCCCTCATCCCCCAGTCATTCTGCCGAGGGAACAAGGAACAGTAGGAGAAAGATCAGGGTATAAATGGTGCCAGAAGAACTAAAATTAAATTTAGGTCCGCCTACCGGAGCAACGGGCGGGAGCAGTGGACTCCCCTCCTCTCGATGGAAACTAAATTATCAGGTAAGCATAATTTATGTTTTCCATCTAAAGGGGAGGAGAGTCCACGGCCTCATTCATTACTTGTGGGAACAAATACCCAAGCTCTAAAGGACACTGAATGAAAAACAGGAAAGCAAAAAAAGCCGGACCCTAATCTGAGGGCACCACAGCCTGTAAAACCTTTCTCCCAAAAACAGCTTCCCCTGAAGCAAAAACGTCAAATTTGTAAAACTTTGTAAAGGTATGTAAAGGAGGACCAGGTAGCCGCCTTACAAATCATCTCCATAGAGGCCTCATTCTTAAAGGCACAAGAAGAAGCCACAGCTCTAGTCGAATGAGCCGTGATCCTCTGAGGAGGCTTATGTCCCGCTGTCTCATAGGCTAAGCGAATCACGCTCCTCAACCAAAAGAACAAAGAAGTAGAAGAGGCTTTCTGCCCCTTGCGCTTCCTTGCATACACCACAAAAAGAGATGTAGATTGTCTTAATTTCTTTGTAGCCTGAAGATAAAACTTCAAGGCTCAAACCATGACCTAATTATGAAGTAACCTCTCCTTAGGAGAAGAGGGGTTAGGACACAAAGAAGGAACTACTATTTCCTGATTGATTTTACGGTTAGACACAACTTTGGGAAGAAATCTCAAACCAGTGCGCAGAACAGCCTTATCAGTGTGAAAGATCAAATAAGGAGGCTCAAATTGCAAGGCCACCAACTCAGAGACTCTCCGAGCCGATGTAATAGCCAACAGAAAGAGAAGCTTCCAGGAAAGAATCTTAATGTCAATAGAGTGCATAGGTTCAAACAGAACCCTCTGCAATACCCTCAGAGCCAAGTTTAAGCTCCAGGGAGGAGCGGACGGTCTAAAAACATGTCTGATTCTAGACAGAGCCTGAACAAAGGACTGAATATCAGGAAGCTCAGCGAGCCTCTTGTGCAACAAAACAGATAATGCCGAAATCTGTCCCTTCAAGGAACTGGCGGCAAGTCCTTTATCCAAACCATCCTGGAGAAAGGACAGAATTCTGAATACCTTAACCTTGTGCCAAGGATATCCATGCTTCTCACACCAGGACAAATAAGTCCTCCACACCTTATGATAGATGCGACGAGTGACCGGCTTCCAAGCCTGAACGAGTGTATCAATCACCCTCTCTGAAAACCCTCTCTTGGCCAAGACTATGCGTTCAATCTCCACGCAGTCAGCCTAGATTTTGATGTTGAAAGGGACCCTGTACCAACAGATCCCTGCGACAGGGTAACCTCCATGGAGGAGAAGATGACATCCCCACCACATCCGCAAACCACATCCTCCGCGGCCACGACGGAGCAATCAGAATAGCCGAAGCTTGCTCCTGCTTGATGCGGGCCACTACACAAGGTAGAAGTGGCAACGGTGGAAAAATGTAAACTAGGGTGAACCCCCAAGACACCGCTAAGGCATCTATCAGCTCTGCCTGGGGAGCCCTGGACCCCGTATCTGGGTAGCTAGCAATTGAGTTTGGACGCCATGAGGTCTATCTCCGGCGTCCCCCATCTGTGACAAATCCCCGCAAACACCTCGGGATGGAGAGACCATGGAGGAAATCTGCTTCCCAGTTGTCTACACCCGGAATGTGGATTGCTGAAAGCGAGCAGTTGTGGGACTCTGCCCATTCCAATATCCGAGAAAGCTCCCTCATTGCCAGAGAGCTTCTCATCCCCCCCTGGTGGTTGATGTAAGCCACCAAGGTTATGTTGTCTGTCTGGAATCTGATGAATTTGAACAACCCCATTAGAGGCTACGCCTTAAGAGCATTATAGATCGCTAGAAGTTCCAGAATATTGATCAGAAGGAGAGACTCCTCTTGAGACCATTTTCCCTGTGCCATCCTGACACCCCAGACAGCTCCCCATCCTGCCAGACTTGCGTCCGTGGTCACAATCTCCCAGGACGGTCTCAGGAAGGATGTCCCTTGGGACAGTTGTTCCGGACGGATCCACCAAGAGAGGGATTCCCTCGTCCGATTGTACAAAGAAATCAGTTGGGATAGGTCTGTATGATCGCCGTTCCACTATCTCAACATAGCATAAACATAGCATAAATGAAGAGGTCTTAGGTGGAACCTGGCAAATGGAATGACATAGATGCTGGACACCGTGAGCCAAATCACCTCCATACTCTGGAGGAGGACTGAAGGGCAAGACAGGTGGACGCAATCTTCCTGCCTCACTGATCAGTGAGAAATATCCTCATGGATATAGAATCTATTATCGTTCCCAGGAACTCCACCCTGTTGCTGGGAATCAGGGAGCTCTTTCCTGAGTTTATCTTCCAACCATGGGATTGGAGCAAAAGAAGAAGAGCCCTCAAGTGATCCTCTGCGAGACTGAATGACAGCACCTGGACTAGGATGTCGTCCAGATAGGGTGCCACAGCAATGCCTCTGGATCTGGCCACTGTAGCGCCCCCAGAACCTTTGTGAAGACTCTCGGGGCAGTCGCCAGACCAAAGGGAAGGGCCACAAACTGGAAATGTTTGTCTAGGAATGCAAATCTCAGGAACCTGAAGTGGTTCCTGTGGATTGGCACATGAAGGTAGGTATCCTTCAAGTCTATTGTCGTCATGAACTGACCATCTTGAACTAGGGGCAGAATAGATCTGATAGTTTCCATTTTGAACGATGGAACAGCCAGAAATTTGTTTAAAAATTTTATATCCAGAAACGAGCAAAACATGCCCTCCTTCTTTGGGACCATGAAAAGGTTTCAATAGTACCCTAGACCCCTTTCTGCTGAGGGTACCGGTACAATTACTCTGAGGGAAGAGAGATCCCTCACACATTCCAGAAAGGCGTCTCTCTTTTCTGGTCTGGAAGACAGGTTTGATAGGAGGAATCTGCCCCTGGGCGGATGATATCTGAACCCTATTCTGTATCCTTGGGCGACAACCTCCAGAACCCAAGGGTCCTGAACTTCCTGCAACCAGGCTTCTGAGAAGAGAGATAATCTGCCCCCTACTTGGCCCGGAGACTGGTCAGGGGCCGCCCCTTCATGCTGACTTTGTTTCGGCGGGCTTCTTGTTCTGATTGGACTGAGCTGGTTTCCAAGTGCCGTTGGACTGATCCATTTTTGTGGCGAGCTGTTGGCATTGGGTCTTGTCCGCACGAAAGGGAAGAAAAGTAGATTCCTTAGGCTTAACCTTCTTATCCTGCGGTAGGAAAGTGCCCTTGCCTCCCGTAACCGTGGATATGATCGCGTCCAATCCTGGAACGAACAGCATCTTTCCCTGAAATGGAAGGGATAGCAGTCTAGACTTAGAGGTCGTGTCCGCAGACCACGACTTTAGCCACAGAGCCCTGTGGGCTAATACGGAAAAACCTGACACCTTAGCGTTCAGGCGAATAATTTGCATATTGGCATCACAAATAAAAGAATTAGCGACCCTCAAAACCCTAATTCTCTCCTGTATCTCGTCAAGGGGAGTCTCCCTCTCGACTATGTCAGACAGAGCTTCGCACCAATATGTCGCAGCTCCGGAAACCCCAGCTACCGCCACTGCCGGCTGAAAAACAAAAACTGTACGTTGAAACATTTTTCTTAACATGTTCTCTAACTTTTTATACATGGGCTCTTTAAACGACGAACTATCCTCAAGAGGAAACGTTGTCCGCATCGCGAGCGTAGAGGTAGCACCATCCACCTTAGGGACAGTCCCCCATAGCTCGAGCTGAGAGTCCGGGACGGGGAACAGCTTCTTAAAGGAAGAAAGGGAAAAAGAAGAGCCTAATCTCTCCCATTCATTCTTAATAATGTTAGCAATTTTAACAGGAACCAGGGAGGTCTGAGGCACCAGCCTGTCCTCATATACTTTATCAAGCTTAGGAATCGAAGGTTCCTCTGGTAGCTTTGGTTCCGGAACCTTGAGGGTAGTAAGCAATTGCTTCAGCAAAAAGCTCAAATTTTTCATCCTTAACCGAAAGTCAGGCTCCTCTGCAGTCGGAGCTTTAAATGACATAGACTCCGACCCAGAAGGAACGTCCTCCGAAGAGTCGGAGTCGTCATCAGCGGATAATCTTTCCGAAGTATCCATTGGCGTAGATAACCCTTGTGTCGGATTGCCATATTTTACCTTACGCTTGGCAGAACGTGATAAGGCACTAATAACCTTAGAGACCGCCGTTTGCAGTTGATCCGCAAAATCTGACGGCCAATGGATCTCTCCCGTAGGAGAAATAGTCATGCCCTGGGGCGCTGCGCATGTGTACTCAGAGATTAATGTAAGGAACGCACCTCACACGACGGGGAACCCTCAGAGATGGACGGCTCAGTAGTACTAGACATCCTATTCTTTCTAGATGTCCTGACTTTATCAAGGCATGTGGAACATAGTTGAGCAGGCAGATCTACCGGAACCTCCTCACAATAAACACAATTACTAGACTTAGTTAAAGAGGGAGTACCCTCTAACGCGTCAGAGTCCTCCATAGCTTACGGCTTTATTACAAACTAGATATAAATATAAAAAATGGCACCCTTATAACCTCGAATGGCCAGGGCACTCACCACCTCCTATGACCTGGACCACAGAAACGATTACGTCTCCTGCACCGCCGGTCAAGCAAGGAAGTCGAGTAGGCCCCATCCGATCAGAAGAAATGCCTTGCAGGACCGCCCCTGCACTAGGGAGAAAACGCGCCAAATCTGCCGCGCAAATACTTCCGGAAGTGAAACTAAAGTCCAGCCATTGACAGAGCCTCATCTCACACATGTAGCAGCAATGACACAATAAACAATATTATGTATAAACCCCCCTGTTCAATAATCCCCCTACCAGGGATATTAACCCTTGATTCTATAAAGATAAAAGGTATCCCACTGTGACCCTGTCTACTGTGTTATCATTATGTGTATAAAAAAATAAACGATCTTACCAGAATCTATGCCGTGGAACAGGAACACGGCCTCTCAAGTGTAACAGTGTAGTAGCATTGCTCCTGACATGGATTTGAGAGTAGAAAGCAGGCAGCGAAACTCGTCAATGCCGATTGCTTATGGAGCTGTTAAAATGAGTCGGGATGGTTTCGCAGGAAAAGACTCATCTCCAGACTCTTTCACCCATGCTCTCACTGAGAGGCTGATAGGACTACTTAAAACTCCAGTACCATTCCGAAGAGTATTACCCTCCATAAAAGAATACTCTGAATCTTCCGACACTTCTCTGACAACCTCCTGTGATAAAAGGCAAAGAATGACTGGGGGATGAGGCAAGTGGGGGAGGTATTTAAGCCTTTGGCTGGGGTGTCTTTGCCTCCTCCTGGTGGCCAGTTTCTTATTTTCAACAAGTAATGAATGAGGCCGTGGACTCTCCTCCCCTTTAGATGGAAACATAGATTAGATTGAACCTCCACTGTTGGAATAGACTCTATACTATAGAGCATCTACTCCTAGAAATAGAGAGGTGACATATATACCGGCTGAAGAAGTGGGGAAGCTGGGACTTGGCACTGGAAGCCAGTGGATTCAGCTGCTATTTTACCAAAAAAACATAATTTATGCTTACCTGATAAATTCCTTTCTTCTGTAGTGTGATCAGTCCACGGGTCATCATTACTTCTGGGATATTACTCCTCCCCAACAGGAAGTGCAAGAGGATTCACCCAGCAGAGCTGCATATAGCTCCTCCCCTCTACGTCACTCCCAGTCATTCGACCAAGGACCAACGAGAAAGGAAAAGCCAAGGGTGAAGTGGTGACTGGAGTATAAATTAAAAAATATTTACCTGCCTTAAAAACAGGGCGGGCCGTGGACTGATCACACTACAGAAGAAAGGAATTTATCAGGTAAGCATAAATTATGTTTTCTTCTGTTAAGTGTGATCAGTCCACGGGTCATCATTACTTCTGGGATACCAATACCAAAGCAAAAGTACACGGATGACGGGAGGGATAGGCAGGCTCTTTATACAGAAGGAACCACTGCCTGAAGAACCTTTCTCCCAAAAATAGCCTCCGATGAAGCAAAAGTGTCAAATTTGTAAAATTTGTAAAAAGTATGAAGCGAAGACCAAGTTGCAGCCTTGCAAATCTGTTCAACAGAGGCCTCATTCTTGAAGGCCCAAGTGGAAGCCACAGCTCTAGTAGAATGAGCTGTAATTCTTTCAGGAGGCTGCTGTCCAGCAGTCTCATAAGCTAAACGAATTATGCTACGAAGCCAAAAAGAAAGAGAGGTAGTGGAAGCTTTTTGACCTCTCCTCTGCCCAGAGTAAATGACAAACAGAGAAGACGTTTGTCGAAATTCCTTAGTTGCCTGTAAGTAAAATTTTAGAGCACGGACTACATCCAGGTTGTGCAGTAGACGTTCCTTCTTTGAAGAAGGATTTGGGCATAAAGAAGGAACAACAATCTCTTGATTGATATTCCTGTTAGTAACTACCTTAGGTAAGAACCCAGGTTTAGTACGCAGGACTACCTTATCCGAATGAAAAATCAAATAAGGAGAATCACAATGTAAGGCTGATAATTCAGAGACTCTTCGAGCCGAGGAAATAGCCATTAAAAATAGAACTTTCCAAGATAACAACTTTATATCAATGGAATGAAGGGGTTCAAACGGAACGCCCTGTAAAACATTAAGAACAAGGTTTAAACTCCATGGTGGAGCAACAGTTTTAAACACAGGCTTAATCCTGGTCAAAGCCTGACAAAAAGCCTGGACGTCAGGAACTTCTGACAGACGTTTGTGTAACAGAATGGACAGAGCTGAGATCTGTCCCTTTAATGAACTAGCAGATAAACCCTTTTCTAAACCTTCTTGTAGAAAAGACAATATCCTAGGAATCCTAACCTTACTCCAAGAGTAACCTTTGGATTCACACCAATATAGGTATTTACGCCATATCTTATGGTAAATCTTTCTGGTAACAGGTTTCCTAGCCTGTATTAAGGTATCAATAACTGACTCAGAAAACCCACGTCTTGATAAAATCAAGCGTTCAATTTCCAAGCAGTCAGCTTCAGAGAAGTTAGATTTTGATGTTTGAAGGGACCCTGTATCAGAAGGTCCTGTTTCAGAGGTAGAGACCAAGGTGGACAGGATGACATGTCCACCAGGTCTGCATACCAAGTCCTGCGTGGCCACGCAGGTGCTATTAGAATCACTGATGCTCTCTCTTGTTTGATTCTGGCAATCAATCGAGGAAGCAACGGGAAGGGTGGAAACACGTAAGCCATCCTGAAGTCCCAAAGTGCTGTCAGAGCATCTATCAGGACTGCTCCTGGATCCCTGGATCTGGACCCGTAACGAGGAAGCTTGGCGTTCTGTCGAGACGCCATGAGATCTATCTCTGGTTTGCCCCAACGTCGCAGTATTTGGGCAAAGACCTCCGGATGAAGTTCCCACTCCCCCGGATGAAAAGTCTGACGACTTAAGAAATCCGCCTCCCAGTTCTCCACTCCCGGGATGTGGATTGCTGACAGGTGGCAAGAGTGAGACTCTGCCCAGAGAATTATCTTTGATACTTCCATCATAGCTAGGGAGCTTCGTGTCCCTCCCTGATGGTTGATGTAAGCTACAGTCGTGATGTTGTCCGACTGAAACCTGATGAACCCCCGAGTTGTCAACTGGGGCCAAGCCAGGAGGGCATTGAGAACTGCTCTCAATTCCAGAATGTTTATTGGCAGGAGACTCTCCTCCTGATTCCATTGTCCCTGAGCCTTCAGAGAATTCCAGACGGCACCCCAACCTAGAAGGCTGGCGTCTGTTGTTACAATTGTCCAGTCTGGTCTGCTGAATGGCATCCCCCTGGACAGATGTGGCCGAGAAAGCCACCATAGAAGAGAATTTCTGGTCTCTTGATCCAGATTCAGAGAAGGGGATAAATCTGAGTAATCCCCATTCCACTGACTTAGCATGCACAGTTGCAGTGGTCTGAGGTGTAAGCGTGCAAAGGGTACTATGTCCATTGCCGCTACCATTAAGCCGATTACCTCCATGCATTGAGCCACTGACAGGTGTTGAATGGAATGTAGGGTGCGGCAAGCACTTTGAAGTCTTGTTAGCCTGTCCTCTGTCAGGTAAATCTTCATTTCTACAGAATCTATAAGAGTCCCCAGGAAGGGAACTCTTGTGAGTGGAACGAGTGAACTTTTCTTTTCGTTCACCTTCCATCCATGTGACCTTAGAAATGCCAGCACTAACTCTGTATGAGACTTGGCAGTTTGAAAGCTTGAAGCTTGTATCAGAATGTCGTCTAGGTATGGAGCTACCGAGATTCCCCGCGGTCTTAGTACCGCCAGAAGAGCACCCAGAACCTTTGTGAAGATTCTTGGAGCTGTAGCCAATCCGAATGGAAGAGCCACAAACTGGTAATGCCTGTCTAGGAAGGCAAACCTTAGGTACCGATAATGATCTTTGTGAATCGGTATGTGAAGGTAAGCATCTTTTAAATCTACAGTGGTCATGTACTGACCCTCTTGGATCATAGGTAAAATTGTCCGAATAGTCTCCATCTTGAACGATGGAACTCTTAGGAATTTGTTTAGGATCTTTAAGTCCAGGATTGGTCTGAAAGTTCCCTCTTTTTTGGGAACCACAAACAGATTTGAGTAAAACCCCTGTCCCTGTTCCGATCGTGGAACTGGATGGATTACTCCCATTAACAAGAGCTCTTGTACGCAGCGTAGAAACGCCTCTTTCTTTGTCTGGATTGTTGACAATCTTGACAGATGAAATCTCTCTCTTGGAGGAGAGTATTTGAAGTCCAGAAGGTATCCCTGAGATATTATCTCTAGCGCCCAGGGATCCTGAACATCTCTTGCCCAAGCCTGGGCGAAGAGAGAAAGTCTGCCCCCCACTAGATCCGATCCCGGATCGGGGGCCCTCAATTCATGCTGTTTTAGGGGCAGCAGCAGGTTTCCTAGTCTGCTTGCCCTTGTTCCAGGACTGGTTAGGTTTCCAGCCTTGTCTGTAGCGAGCAACAGCTCCTTCCTGTTTTGGTGCAGAGGAAGTTGATGCTGCTCCTGCTTTGAAATTACGAAAGGAACGAAAATTAGACTGTCTAGTCTTGGCTTTGGCTTTGTCCTGAGGCAGGGCATGGCCTTTACCTCCTGTAATGTCAGCGATAATCTCTTTCAACCCGGGCCCGAATAAGGTCTGCCCTTTGAAAGGTATATTAAGCAATTTAGACTTAGAAGTAACATCAGCTGACCAGGATTTTAGCCACAGCGCCCTGCGTGCCTGAATGGCGAATCCTGAATTCTTTGCCGTAAGTTTAGTAAGATGTACTACGGCCTCCGAAATGAATGAATTAGCTAGTTTAAGGACTCTAAGCCTGTCCGTAATGTCGTCCAGAGTAGCTGAACCAATGTTCTCTTCCAGAGACTCAATCCAGAATGCCGCTGCAGCCGTGATCGGCGCAATGCATGCAAGGGGTTGCAATATAAAACCTTGTTGAACAAACATTTTCTTAAGGTAACCCTCTAATTTTTTATCCATTGGATCTGAAAAAGCACAGCTATCCTCCACCGGGATAGTGGTACGCTTAGCTAAGGTAGAAACTGCTCCCTCCACCTTAGGGACCGTTTGCCATAAGTCCCTTGTGGTGGCGTCTATTGGAAACATTTTTCTAAATATCGGAGGGGGTGAGAACGGCACACCGGGTCTATCCCACTCCTTAGTAACAATTTCAGTAAGTCTCTTAGGTATAGGAAAAACCTCAGTACTCGTCGGTACCGCAAAATATTTATCCAACCTACACATTTTCTCTGGTATTGCAACTGTGTTACAATCATTCAGAGCCGCTAACACCTCCCCTAGTAATACACGGAGGTTTTCCAGTTTAAATTTAAAATTTGAAATATCTGAATCCAGTCTGTTTGGATCAGAACCGTCACCCACAGAATGAAGCTCTCCGTCCTCATGTTCTGCCACCTGTGACGCAGTGTCTGACATGGCCCTAATATTATCAGCGCACTCTGTTCTCACCCCAGAGTGATCACGCTTACCTCTTAGCTCTGGTAATTTAGCCAAAACCTCAGTCATAACAGTAGCCATATCCTGTAATGTGATTTGTAATGGCCGCCCAGATGTACTCGGCGCTACAATATCACGCACCTCCCTCTGAGCGGGAGATGTAGGTACTGACACGTGAGGCGAGTTAGTCGGCATAACTCTCCCCTCGTTGTTTGGTGAAATTTGTTCAATTTGTACAGATTGACTTTTATTTAAAGTAGCATCAATACAGTTAGTACATAAATTTCTATTGGGCTCCACTTTGGCATTGCAACAAATGACACAGGTATCATCCTCTGAATCAGACATGTTTAACACACTAGCAAATAAACTTGTAACTTGGAAATACAATTCAATTAGAATAATATTAAAACGTACTGTGCCTTTAAGAAGCACAGAAGATCTATGACAGTTGAAAATTAATAAATTGAAACAGTTATAGCCTCAATCCTTGTAAATAACACAACTTTAGCAAAGGTTTAATCCCATTAGCAAAGATAACAAATTCTGAAAGCAGGAAACAAATTACAGAATAAACGTTTTTTATCTCAGTCAAACTATAATTCTCACAGCTCTGCTGAGAGAAATTACCTCCCTCAAAATAAGTTTTGAAGACCCCTGAGCTCTGTAGAGATGAACCGGATCATGCAGGGAATACAATGAGTTGCTGACTGAAATATTTGATGTGTAGTAAAAGCGCCAAAAAACGGCCCCTCCCCCTCACACACAGCAGTGAGGGAGAACAGAAACTGTCAGAAAACAGATTAAGCAACTGCCAAGTGGAAAAATAGTGCCCAAACATTTATTCACTCAGTACCTCAGTAAATGAAAACGATTTTACATTCCAGCAAAAACGTTAAACATAATCTCTAGTTATTAAACAGCTTTATGTATTTCTTACAGTGTAATTCTAGTGAAGTACCATTCCCCAGAATACTGAAGTGTAAAGTATACATACATGACATTATATCGGTATGGCAGGATTTTCTCATCAATTCCATTGTCAGAAAATAAAAACTGCTACATACCTCTATGCAGATTCATCTGCCCGCTGTCCCCTGATCTGAAGTTTACCTCTCCTCAGATGGCTGAGAAACAGCAATATGATCTTAACTACTCCGGCTAAAATCATAACAAAAACTCTGGTAGATTCTTCTTCAAACTCTGCCAGAGAGATAATAACACACTCCGGTGCTATTTTAAAATAACAAACTTTTGATTGAAGATATAAAACTAAGTATAATCACCATAGTCCTCTCACACATCCTATCTAGTCGTTGGGTGCAAGAGAATGACTGGGAGTGACGTAGAGGGGAGGAGCTATATGCAGCTCTGCTGGGTGAATCCTCTTGCACTTCCTGTTGGGGAGGAGTAATATCCCAGAAGTAATGATGACCCGTGGACTGATCACACTTAACAGAAGAAAGTCTGCTTTGAAGTTTATATTTACAGCTATGTGAACCTCTATTATATTTCGTACATTCCTCTGAGCCCAGAAAAAAATAGCATTTCTGTATATGAAGGAGAGACAAGCCCAACTTACCAAGGGAATCAAAAAAAGAAGGAGTATCCATTGCAGTTAACCAAAAATGAAGAAGTCTGTTGAAGAAGACCCCCGGACTGAGGATCTTGTTTTGAGGCAGGAATACCTGAGTTTTGCGTTTGCGGAACCCCCAGAAAACAAAATTTATGCTTACCTGATAAATGTAATTATTTCTTGACACGGTGAGTCCACGGATCATCTAATTACTATTGGGAATATCACTCCTGGCCAGCAGGAGGCGGCAAAGAGCATCACAGCTAAACTGTTAAAAATCACCTCCCTTCCCTCTAACCCCAGTTATTCGACCAAAGTAAAAGGAGAGAAAAGAAGCAATAAGGTGCAGAGGTGCCTGAGGTTTATAAAACAGACCTGTCTAAATAAAACTGGGCGGGCCGTGGACTCACCGTGTCAAGAAATAAATAAGTTTATCAGGTAAGCATAAATTTTGTTTTCTTTCTAATGACACGGTGAGTCCACAGATCATCTAATTACTATTGGGAATCAATACCCACGCTAGAGGACACAGATGATACGTGAGGGACAAGACAGGGAACTTAAATGGAAGGCACCACTGCTTGAAGAACCTTTCTCCCAAAAGAAGCCTCAGCCGATGGCAAAAGTATCAAATTTATAGAATTTGAAAAAAGTGTGTAGAGAGGACCAAGTTGCAGCCTTGCAAATCTGTTCCACAGAAGCTTCATTTTTGAATGCCCAGGAAGAGAACACAGCCATAGTAGAATGAGCCGTGACTTTCTCAGGAGGTTGCTGTCCAGCAGTTTCATAGGCCAAGCGAATGATACTCTTCAGTCACAAGGAAAGAGAAGTAGCCGTAGCTTTCTGACCCTTACATTTCCCCGAGAAAACAACAAACAGAGCCGAAGACTGGTGAAAGTCCTTAGTTGCCTGTAAATAGTATTTCAACGCACGCACCACATCCAGGTTGTGCAACAGACGCTCCTTATGAGTAACCACAATCTCTTGATTAATGTTCCTATCCGAAACCACCTTAGGAAGGAACCCCAACTTAGAATGCAGAACTACCGTATCCGAATAAAAAATAAGGTAAAGGGATTCACACTGTGCCAATATTTTTCTGTAATGCCTGCTAAAATAATAAACTTAGCACTTACCTCAACGATATCTGCCTGGAAGCAGGGCAGCTCACTAGGTTTGAGAGGCATTCTCCCTCACATGGACTTGTGGAAAAAAGATAAAGACTAAGTAATCTTACTCTTTCCATATTAGGGCAGCATTAACTACATGGGAGCTGCAGTGAGCATAGAACCCCACAAGTTCCCATTGCTTAAAAGTCACCACTGCTCTACTGAAGAGAATGGCATGGACTACGGCTACACCCTAGTAGAAAAACAGCACAAGCTTGTACTGCTGAAAAATAATAAAATCTTAAACTTTACCAATTCCTTGCTAAATAGCAAAGATAATGACTGGGGTTGGAGGGAAGGGAGGTGATATTTAACAGCTTTGCTGTGGTGCTCTTTGCCTCCTACTGCTGGCCAGGAGTGATATTACCAATAGTAATAAGATGATCCGTGGACTTACCGTGTCATTAGAAAGAAAAACTCTTTCTTGAAAAGAAACTCCAGGTTTAATGAGAGCCTTGATAAAGACCCGAATAGGTTGAAACGCGTAGGCTATCTATTTGGACTATCCGGTGAGTAATTTTAATCCTCAAATTTTGTAAATGTGTTTTGCTCTGTTTTTTGCCTGACAGGTTCGACTATTGGGTTAGGATCAGGAGAGAGGATATCTTGTACTTGATTGCCATTGAATTTTTATCTTATGTGGACAGATTCCTTGCTTCTTTTAGGATATATCTTGAAGGACTGTGTACTGGACTTTTAGTGCCAGAACCAATACAATATATATTTTTATATTTTACCTATAGGAGCATTAGTAGTGTGCGTGTATACATATTTATCTATGACTTTGTAATTTGTTTGTATGTGTTATTAAATCTTTTATAAGACACAAGATGCTGTTTATCCTTTGTTAAGGAGCTCCCTAATATCTGTGTTTTTTTGCTTTCTTTTCCACACTCCATTCTGGCACAGGAGTGTTTAGGGGTAGCCACAGCATTTTAGCACCCTTGATATCCTGGTATGCTGTGTTTTTTTTTCTAGGTTTATTAACCAACAGTGAAGATGAAGAAAGGCATTTTGCTCCATGAAGTGTGCAAAAAGAACATTATAGATCATAGTGGAGGAGAAACATACCCTGCAATAAGAGGCATCAGGACCTTCATAAACACAGGTGGAGTTGAAACTAGAAGTAGCAACCTTCCACCCAAAAACTTTGAGATAGGATGTGCTGCAGACCTGTTTGTCCGTTGCCCGTATGTAGCGAAGGCGAGCGGACAATTTCTTGAGTTGAGAAGCTTGTCCGCTCGCTCCTTCGTACATGGGGCTGTCAGTGCCAGATTACGAGTGGAGCACTAATTAACAGTCCCGCTCGAGCGCTAACTGCGCTACAAGTAAGCTTTTTGTACTCGTCAGGTTGTGCTTGTATTACGAGTTAAAAGTAAACTGTTTCCGTTTGAGCGCTAACCCCACGAGCGGAAAAAGAAGAACTTAATATTGCATGCGTGCTAACTTATTCCCCCATAGAACACCCCATTCTTGTGCAAAACCAACTGCATATTCTCATGTGAGCTAAACCGACATTAAAAACAGAATTTATGTTTACCTGATAAATTACTTTCTCCAACGGTGTGTCCGGTCCACGGCGTCATCCTTACTTGTGGGATATTCTCCTCCCCAACAGGAAATGGCAAAGAGCCCAGCAAAGCTGGTCACATGATCCCTCCTAGGCTCCGCCTTCCCCAGTCATTCGACCAACGTAAAGGAGGAATATTTGCATAGGAGAAACCATATGATACCGTGGTGACTGTAGTTAAAGAAAATAAATTATCAGACCTGATTAAAAAACCAGGGCGGGCCGTGGACCGGACACACCGTTGGAGAAATTAATTTATCAGGTAAAAATAATTTCTGTTTTCTCCAACATAGGTGTGTCCGGTCCACGGCGTCATCCTTACTTGTGGGAACCAATACCAAAGCTTTAGGACACGGATGAAGGGAGGGAGCAAATCAGGTCACCTAGAATTTATGTTTACCTGATAAATTACTTTCTCCAACGGTGTGTCCGGTCCACGGCGTCATCCTTACTTGTGGGATATTCTCCTCCCCAACAGGAAATGGCAAAGAGCCCAGCAAAGCTGGTCACATGATCCCTCCTAGGCTCCGCCTTCCCCAGTCATTCGACCAACGTAAAGGAGGAATATTTGCATAGGAGAAACCATATGATACCGTGGTGACTGTAGTTAAAGAAAATAAATTATCAGACCTGATTAAAAAACCAGGGCGGGCCGTGGACCGGACACACCGTTGGAGAAAGTAATTTATCAGGTAAACATAAATTCTGTTTTCTCCAACATAGGTGTGTCCGGTCCACGGCGTCATCCTTACTTGTGGGAACCAATACCAAAGCTTTAGGACACGGATGAAGGGAGGGAGCAAATCAGGTCACCTAGATGGAAGGCACCACGGCTTGCAAAACCTTTCTCCCAAAAATAGCCTCAGAAGAAGCAAAAGTATCAAACTTGTAAAATTTAGTAAAAGTGTGCAGTGAAGACCAAGTCGCTGCCTTACATATCTGATCAACAGAAGCCTCGTTCTTGAAGGCCCATGTGGAAGCCACAGCCCTAGTGGAATGAGCTGTGATTCTTTCAGGAGGCTGCCGTCCGGCAGTCTCATAAGCCAATCTGATGATGCTTTTAATCCAAAAAGAGAGAGAGGTAGAAGTTGCTTTTTGACCTCTCCTTTTACCAGAATAAACAACAAACAAGGAAGATGTTTGTCTAAAATCCTTTGTAGCATCTAAATAGAATTTTAGAGCACGAACAACATCCAAATTGTGCAACAAACGTTCCTTCTTTGAAACTGGATTCGGACACAAAGAAGGCACGACTATCTCCTGGTTAATGTTTTTGTTAGAAACAACTTTCGGAAGAAAACCATGTTTAGTACGTAAAACCACCTTATCTGCATGGAACACCAGATAAGGAGGAGAACACTGCAGAGCAGATAATTCTGAAACTCTTCTAGCAGAAGAAATTGCAACCAAAAACAAAACTTTCCAAGATAATAACTTAATATCAACGGAATGTAAGGGTTCAAACGGAACCCCCTGAAGAACTGAAAGAACTAAATTGAGACTCCAAGGAGGAGTCAAAGGTTTGTAAACAGGCTTGATTCTAACCAGAGCCTGAACAAAGGCTTGAACATCTGGCACAGCTGCCAGCTTTTTGTGAAGTAACACAGACAAGGCAGAAATCTGTCCCTTCAAGGAACTAGCAGATAATCCTTTCTCCAAACCTTCTTGAAGAAAGGATAGAATCTTAGGAATTTTTACCTTGTCCCAAGGGAATCCTTTAGATTCACACCAACAGATATATTTTTTCCATATTTTGTGGTAAATTTTTCTAGTTACAGGCTTTCTGGCCTGAACAAGAGTATCAATGACAGAATCTGAGAACCCTCGCTTTGATAAGATCAAGCGTTCAATCTCCAAGCAGTCAGTTGGAGTGAGACCAGATTCGGATGTTCGAACGGACCTTGAACAAGAAGGTCTCGTCTCAAAGGTAGCTTCCATGGTGGAGCCGATGACATATTCACCAGGTCTGCATACCAAGTCCTGCGTGGCCACGCAGGAGCTATCAAGATCACCGATGCCCTCTCCTGATTGATCCTGGCTACCAGCCTGGGGATGAGAGGAAACGGCGGGAATACATAAGCTAGTTTGAAGGTCCAAGGTGCTACTAGTGCATCTACTAGAGTCGCCTTGGGATCCCTGGATCTGGACCCGTAGCAAGGAACCTTGAAGTTCTGACGAGAGGCCATCAGATCCATGTCTGGAATGCCCCACAATTGAGTAATTTGGGCAAAGATTTCCGGATGGAGTTCCCACTCCCCCGGATGAAATGTCTGATTGAAACCGTATGAACTTGGCCTTTGCTAGCTGAGGCCAAGCCTTGAGAGCATTGAATATCGCTCTCAGTTCCAGAATATTTATCGGGAGAAGAGATTCTTCCCGAGACCAAAGACCCTGAGCTTTCAGGGGTCCCCAGACCGCGCCCCAGCCCACCAGACTGGCGTCGGTCGTGACAATGACCCACTCTGGTCTGCGGAAGCTCATCCCCTGTGACAGGTTGTCCAGGGACAGCCACCAACGGAGTGAATCTCTGGTCCTCTGATCTACTTGTATCGTCGGAGACAAGTCTGTATAGTCCCCATTCCACTGACTGAGCATGCACAGTTGTAATGGTCTTAGATGAATTCGCGCAAAAGGAACTATGTCCATTGCCGCTACCATCAAACCTATTACTTCCATGCACTGCGCTATGGAAGGAAGAGGAACAGAATGAAGTATTTGACAAGAGTTTAGAAGTTTTGATTTTCTGGCCTCTGTCAGAAAAATCCTCATTTCTAAGGAGTCTATTATTGTTCCCAAGAAGGGAACCCTTGTTGACGGAGATAGAGAACTTTTTTCTACGTTCACTTTCCACCCGTGAGATCTGAGAAAGGCCAGGACAATGTCCGTGTGAGCCTTTGCTTGAGGAAGGGACGACGCTTGAATCAGAATGTCGTCCAAGTAAGGTACTACTGCAATGCCCCTTGGTCTTAGCACCGCTAGAAGGGACCCTAGTACCTTTGTGAAAATCCTTGGAGCAGTGGCTAATCCGAACGGAAGTGCCACAAACTGGTAATGCTTGTCCAGGAATGCGAACCTTAGGAACCGATGATGTTCCTTGTGGATAGGAATATGTAGATACGCATCCTTTAAATCCACGTGGTCATGAATTGACCTTCCTGGATGGAAGGAAGAATTGTTCGAATGGTTTCCATTTTGAACGATGGAACCTTGAGAAACTTGTTTAGGATCTTGAGATCTAAGATTGGTCTGAATGTTCCCTCTTTTTTGGGAACTACGAACAGATTGGAGTAGAACCCCATCCCTTGTTCTCCTAAAGGAACAGGATGAATCACTCCCATTTTTAACAGGTCTTCTACACAATGTAAGAATGCCTGTCTTTTTATGTGGTCTGAAGACAATTGAGACCTGTGGAACCTCCCCCTTGGGGGAAGCCCCTTGAATTCCAGAAGATAACCTTGGGAGACTATTTCTAGTGCCCAAGGATCCAGAACATCTCTTGCCCAAGCCTGAGCGAAGAGAGAGAGTCTGCCCCCCACCAGATCCGGTCCCGGATCGGGGGCCAACATCTCATGCTGTCTTGGTAGCAGTGGCAGGTTTCTTGGCCTGCTTTCCTTTGTTCCAGCCTTGCATTGGTCTCCAGGCTGGCTTGGCTTTAGAAGTATTACCCTCTTGCTTAGAGGACGTAGCACTTGGGGCTCGTCCGTTTCTGCGAAAGGGACGAAAATTAGGTTTATTTTTGGCCTTGAAAGACCTATCCTGAGGAAGGGCGTGGCCCTTGCCCCCAGTGATATCAGAGATAATCTCTTTCAAGTCAGGGCCAAACAGCGTTTTCCCCTTGAAAGGAATGTTAAGCAATTTGTTCTTGGAAGACGCATCCGCTGACCAAGATTTTAACCAAAGCGCTCTGCGCGCCACAATAGCAAAACCAGAATTTTTCGCCGCTAACCTAGCCAATTGCAAAGTGGCGTCTAGGGTGAAAGAATTAGCCAATTTGAGAGCATGAATTCTGTCCATAATCTCCTCATAAGAAGAAGAATTATTATTGAGCGCCTTTTCTAGCTCATCGAACCAGAAACACGCTGCTGTAGTGACAGGAACAATGCATGAAATTGGTTGTAGAAGGTAACCTTGCTGAACAAACATCTTTTTAAGCAAACCTTCTAATTTTTTATCCATAGGATCTTTGAAAGCACAACTATCTTCTATGGGTATAGTGGTGCGTTTGTTTAGAGTAGAAACCGCCCCCTCGACCTTGGGGACTGTCTGCCATAAGTCCTTTCTGGGGTCGACCATAGGAAACAATTTTTTAAATATGGGGGGAGGGACGAAAGGTATACCGGGCCTTTCCCATTCTTTATTTACAATGTCCGCCACCCGCTTGGGTATAGGAAAAGCTTCGGGGGGCCCCGGGACCTCTAGGAACTTGTCCATTTTACATAGTTTCTCTGGAATGACCAAATTCTCACAATCATCCAGAGTGGATAACACCTCCTTAAGCAGAGCGCGGAGATGTTCCAATTTAAATTTAAATGTAATCACATCAGGTTCAGCTTGTTGAGAAATTTTCCCTGAATCTGAAATTTCTCCCTCAGACAAAACCTCCCTGGCCCCCTCAGACTGGTGTAGGGGCCCTTCAGAACCAATATCATCAGCGTCCTCATGCTCTTCAGTATTTTCTAAAATGTTTTTGATAGAATTATCCATTACAGCCGTTAATTGTTGCATAGTAAGGAGTATTGGCGCGCTAGATGTACTAGGGGCCTCCTGTGTGGGCAAGACTGGTGTAGACGAAGGAGGGGATGATGCAGTACCATGCTTACTCCCCTCACTTGAGGAATCATCTTGGGCATCATTTTCTCTAAATTTTGTGTCACATAAATCACATTTATTTAAATGAGAAGGAACCTTGGCTTCCCCACATTCAGAACACAGTCTATCTGGTAGTTCAGACATGTTAAACAGGCAAAAACTTGATAACAAAGTACAAAAAACGTTTTAAAATAAACCGTTGCTGTCACTTTAAATTTTAAACTGAACACACTTTATTACTGCAATTGCGAAAAAGTATGAAGGAATTGTTCAAAATTCACCAAAATTTCACCACAGTGTCTTAAAGCCTTAAAAGTATTGCACACCAAATTTGGAAGCTTTAACCCTTAAAATAACTGAACCGGAGCCGTTTTTATATTTAACCCCTTTACAGTCCCTGGTATCTGCTTTGCTGAGACCCAACCAAGCCCAAAGGGGAATACGATACCAAATGACGCCTTCAGAAAGTCTTTTCTATGTATCAGAGCTCCTCACACATGCATCTGCATGTCATGCTTCTCAAAAACAAGTGCGCAATAGAGGCGCGAAAATGAGACTCTGCCTATGATTAGGGAAAGCCCCTAGAGAATAAGGTGTCCAATACAGTGCCTGCCGGTTATTTTACATAATTCCCAAGATTAAAATAATTCCTCAAGGCTATGGAGTATAAAATATGTTTATATATAAATCGATTTAGCCCAGAAAATGTCTACAGTCTTAAAAAGCCCTTGTGAAGCCCTTTTTTTCTTTCTGTAATAAAAATGGCTTACCGGATCCCATAGGGAAAATGACAGCTTCCAGCATTACATCGTCTTGTTAGAATGTGTCATACCTCAAGCAGCAAAAGTCTGCTCACTGTTCCCCCAACTGAAGTTAATTCCTCTCAACAGTCCTGTGTGGAAACAGCCATCGATTTTAGTAACGGTTGCTAAAATCATTTTCCTCTTACAAACAGAAATCTTCATCTCTTTTCTGTTTCAGAGTAAATAGTACATACCAGCACTATTTTAAAATAACAAACTCTTGATTGAATAATAAAAACTACAGTTAAACACTAAAAACTCTAAGCCATCTCCGTGGAGATGTTGCCTGTACAACGGCAAAGAGAATGACTGGGGAAGGCGGAGCCTAGGAGGGATCATGTGACCAGCTTTGCTGGGCTCTTTGCCATTTCCTGTTGGGGAGGAGAATATCCCACAAGTAAGGATGACGCCGTGGACCGGACACACCTATGTTGGAGAAATATAAATATTTCAGAATCCAATGTTCTTCAAATAGAAGAATATGTTCTAATTATTCAGAAATAAATATTTATACATATATCGGATGTTTTTTGGTACAATATATATTTATACCTATATATATGATTATATATAAGTATACAGATATACAGATATATATAGGAATATCTATTTAGAAATACTTAGAACATATTCTGCTATGTACAGAACATAGGAATGTGAAATATTTACAGTAAATACAAAGTTAAAACCTTTATTAAAAATAAATATTGCATAAAAATGATTTTTCATGTTTTCATCTACTTAACTGCAAAGGACTCCAATGCACATATAACTATATATATATATATATATATATATATATATATATATATATATATATATATATATATATAAACATATATACACTGTATATATATATATATATAAACATATATATACTGTATGTATATATATATATATATATATATATATATATATATATGTAGCCCTCAGTTTACGCCGGGGTTAGGTTCCAGTAGGAATGGTTGTAAATCGAAACCGCTGTAAATTGAAACCCAGTTTATAATGTAAGTCAATGGTAAGTGAGGGAGTTAGGTTCCAGGCCCCTCTCAAAATTGTCATAAGTAACACCTAATACATTATTTTTAAAGCTTTGAAATGAAGACGTTAAATGCTAAACAGCATTATAAACCTAATAAAATAATCACACAACACAGGATATATAATTAAACTAAGTTAAATGAACAAAAAATACAGCATTATAAACCTAATAAAATAATCACACAACACAGACTTTACTTGCATTTTTCTGCAATTAGTTCTTTCTATGCATTCCAATCTGGACTGATTTATAGACAGGAAGATCTTGTTCCTTTGCAAGCTGCTCGATAGCTCAGGTCTGCTTAAACTGATCAATTTCAGCTTGCTTGGCTTGCATATCTTTGCTGCAACACAAGCGGACAGCTCCACCTACTGGCTATTTTAATCAATGCACTGCTTCTTAATGCTTTTCAATAGCAGTCACATGACTGAAAAAAAAGGTTGTTATTCTGAAACGGTGCAAATTGAACCGTTGTAAACCGAGGGCCACCTGTATATATAAATAAATAAATATATATATATATATATATATATATATATGTATACATACATATTTAGACATCTATATGTATGAATCTCTATGTTAAAGGGACAGTAAACACTGTAAGTGTTATTGTTTAAAAGATAATCTCTTTTTTTACCATTCCCAGTTTTGCATAACCAACACTGTCATAGAATTAACATAATTTATGTAAGAATCTTACCCGATACATTTATTTATTTCATGGTGGCGAGAGTCCACGAGCTTGTTACTGATGGGATATACATTTCTACCAGGAGGGGGCAATGTTTCCAAAACCTCAAATGCCTATAAATACACCTCCCACCTCACTCATACCTCAGTTTAACGTATAGCCAAGTTAGTGAGGTGTATAAGGAGTAAAAGCATAAAAAAAAGAGAAATAGGATAAATAATGTGCTTTATAAAAACAAAAAGCTTAACCACAAAAAAATGGGTGGGCCTCGTGGACTCTCACCACCATGAAAGAAATTAAGTTCTTACATAAATTATGTTTTCTTTCATATAGGTGGCAAGAGACCATGAGCTTGTTACAGATGGGATATAATACCCAAGATGTGGAAGTCCACTAGTAACAATAAAGGGAGGGGGAAAAAAAAACCCAGCTATTTCTACTGAGAAATTAAATCCAAAAAATAAATATTTCTTTAAAATTCAAAAAACTTAATATTATAGGCACTATAATTAAGCAGCTGCCTAAAGAACCTTTTTACCAAAACCTGCTTCTGAAGATGCAAAAACATTAAAATGGTAAAATTTTGTAAAAGTATGCAAAGAAGACTAAGTGGCTGATTTGCAGATTTGATCAACTAAAGCTTCATTCTTGAAAGCCCAAGATCTGGCAACTGATCTTGTAGAATGAGCTGTTATTCTCTAAGGCGGAGACTGACCCGCATCCAAATAAGCTTTGTGAATCAGAAGTTTCAACCAAGATGCAGAAATGGCAGATGCTTTCTGACCTTTTCTAGAACCAGAAAAAAATAACAAACAGACTAGAAGTCTGTCTGAAATCCTTAGTAGCATCAACATAATATTTCAAAGCTCTTACCACATCCAAAGAATGCAAATATTTTTCAAGAGTATTCTTAGGATTAGGATATAAAGGAAGGAACATTAATTTCCCTTTAGGCAAAAATTTGAAAAAAGTATGCAAAACTAATTTATCTTGATGAAAAAAAAAGGATTCACAAGAGAGAGCAGACAATTCAGAAACTATTCTAGCTGAAGAGATTGATAATAGAATTAGCACTTTCCAAGAAAGAAGTTTAATGTCCAAAGAATGCATAGGCTCAAAAAGGAGGAGCAGGCAAAGTCTTTAATACCAAATTAAGACTCCAAGGTGGAGAAATAGATTTAATAACAGGTTTATTTCTAATTAAAGTCTGGACAAAACAGTGAATATCAGGAAGATTAGAAATTTTTCTGTGAAATAAAACAGAAGAGCAGAGATTTGTCTTTTCAAAGTATTGACAGACAAACCTTTATCCAAACCATCCTAAGGGAACTGAAGAATCCTAGGGATCCGAAATGGAATGTCAGGAATAATAATGTGTAGAACACCATGAAATATAGGTTTTCTAAACCTTGTGGTATATTTTCCTTGAAACAGGCTTACGAGCCTGAACCATAGTTTCTATGACTGAGGACTAAACGTTTAATTTCCATGCCATCAAATTTAGAGATTTGAGATTTGGATGGAAGAACGGACCTTGAGATGTCTGGTCTTAGAGGAAGAGGCCAAGGTTGGCAACTGGACATTCGGACAAGGTTTGCATACCAAATCCTGTGAGGCCATGCTGCTGATATTAGAAACACATAAGATTGTTCCATTATGATCTTTCAGATCACTCTTGAAAGAAGAACCAGGGGGGGGGGGGGATGTAAGGAGGCTAGTAAGACAAGGGAACTGCTAACTGCTAGGGTCCATCATTTCTGCCTGAGGATCCCTGGACCTGGAAAGTTTCTTGTTCAGACAAGAGGCCATCAGATCTATCTCAGGAGAACCCGACATCTGTACAATTCAATAGAATACATCTGGGTGAAAAGACCACTCCTCCGGATGTAGAGATTGTCGGCTGAGATAATCTTCTTCCCAATTGTCTACACCTGGGATTTGAATCGCCAAGATTAGACAGGAATTTGATTCTGCCCAAGAAAGTATGTGAGATACTTCTTTCATAGCTAGGGGACTGTGAGTTCCCCCTTGATGATTGACATATGCCACTGTAGTGATACTGTCTGTCTGAAAATGAATATAAGGCTCCCTCTTCAATAGAGGCCAAGCCTAAACAGCTCTGAAGAGTGCACAGAGTTCCAAAATATTGATTGGTAACCTCGCATCCTGAGGATTTCAAACTTCTTGTGCTGTCAGAGAACTCCAGACAGCTCCCCAACCTGTAAGACTTGCATCTGTCATGATTACAGATCAGATTGGAAGAGCAAAGGAGGCCCCTTGAATAATAAAGTGGTGGTTTAACCACCAAGTCAGAGAGAGTTGAGGGTTGGGATTTCAGAATATCAGTTGTGATATCCGAGTGTAATCCCTGCACCATTGGTGCAACATGCAAAGTTGCAGAGGTCTAGTGAAAACCAGCAAAGGGGATCACGTCCAATGCTGCAATCATGAGAACTAAAACTTTCATGTCTCTCTTCTTTTAGAGATAGAGTCATGGACACTAAATCTATCTGGAAACCTAAAAAGGTGACTTTTGTCTGAGGAATCAAGAAACTCTTTGGTAAATTGATCCTTTAACCATGTCTTCGAAGAAACGACAATAGCTGTGTCGTGTGAGATTCTGCTAAATGAAAAGGTTGAGCTAGTACCAAGATATCGTCCAAATAAGGAAACACCGCAATATCCTGCTTTCTGATTACAGATAGAAGGGCACCGAGAACCTTTGAGAACATTCTCGGAGCTGTTGCAAGGCCAAATGAAAGAGCGACAAATTGGTAATGCTTTTCTAGAAATGAGAATCTCAGAAATTGATAATGATCTGGGTGGATTGGGATGTGAAGATAAGCATCCTGTAACTATATTGTGGACATAAATTGACCTTGCTGAACAAAAGGCAGAATAGTCCTTATAGTCGCCATCTTAAAAGTTTGGACTGGAAAATATTTGAATAAAAACCAGACCCTGTTCCTGAAGAGGAATTGGGACAATTACCCCCAAAAGTTCTAGATCTGAAACACATTTAAACACATTTCAGAAATGCTTGAGCTTTTACTAGGTTTTTCGGTACATGAGTAAGAGAGAATCTTCCCATGGAAGGTCTTATTTTGAATCCAATTCGATACCCCTGTAAAATAATATTCTGAATCCACTGATTTTGGACAGAGTCTGCCAAAAATTCTTGAAATAGCTTTAGTCTGCCCCCCACCAGAAGAACTGGATTGGGGGCCGCACCTTCATGCAGGCTTAGGGGTCGGATATGGTTTCTTATATGTCTTGGATTTAATCTAATTTGGAGATAGTCTCCAATTAGAGCCAGAAGCTTTGGGGAGGGGAGCAGCTTTCTGTTCTCTATTCTGACGAAAGGAACAAAAATTATTGTTAGCTTTAAATTTTCCTTAGATTTCTTGTCTTGGGGAAGAAAGACTCCCTTTCCCCCAGTAAAAGTGAAGATTATAGAATCCAATTGAGAACTTATAGCACTGCGGAATCTGTTGGCGCTCTACAAATAACAGATAATAATAATAACCAAAAAGATTTTTACCTTGAAAAGAAAGAGACAGTAATCTTTTTTTAGACACAATGTCTGCATTCAAAGATTTAAGCAATCAAGCTCTTGTAGTAAGAATAGCTAAAGACATAGATTTGACGTTGGTTTACATAACATAAAAAATAGCATCACAAAGAAAATTATTTGCGTGTTGAAGTAAAAAAATAATGTTAGATAATTCCAGGTCTGAAGATAACTGCTAAACTGTCTAACCAGAAAGTAGAAGCAGTAGCAACATCAGCCATATATATATAACTGGTCTAAGAATAACTTAAATTATGCTTATCTGATAATTTTCTTCTGACGGGAAGAGTCCACAGCTGCATTCATTACTTTTGGGAATTCGGAACCTGGCCACCAGGAGGAGACAGACACCCCAGCCATAGGCTTAAATACCTCCCCCACTTCCCTCATCCCCCAGTCATTCTGCCGAGGGAACAAGGAACAGTAGGAGAAATATCAGGGGGAAAAAGGTGCCAGAAAAAAAAATATGGCCACCCCTTATGAACAACGCGGACGGGGAGCTGTGGACTCTTCCCCTCAGAAGAAAAGAAAATTATCAGGTATGCATAATTTAAGTTTTTCTTCTTAAACAGGAGGAGTCCACAGCTGCATTCATTACTTTTGGGAAAACAATACCCAAGCTATAGGACACTGAATGTAAAATAAGCGGGTACAAAAGGCGCCCCCTTCTGAGGGCACCACAGCCTAAAACCCAAAACTCCAGACAGAAAACACTGCTTCACTAGAAGCCAAAGGACAAAAGGAAAAAAGGCAGAGATAACTGCCCAACAGTTAAACCAGCAAGGACCTTGCTAGCGATCGCTCAGGTTATTAGACATGCAAAAGCCTCTGAGGAGACGAAGTCCCGCAGGCACGCAGCCCGCAAAATTAAACTCACCCCCAATCAAAAGAAAGGGGAAAACATCCACATTCCCCCAGCGGGAAAGAAAATAGATTGAGCAAAAAGAGAACCCAAAGGAACTAGGACCAAGAAAAGGAACTCCAAGAGAGTGAACCAGGAGGAACAGGGCACCTATGAAAAGACCCTGCCGACCCAGCAAAGCAAAGGGAGGACTTGTAAAGCCCCCTCTACCTCAAACAAAGGACCAAGAAATGTCCTGAGAACTTAAAATTAGGAAAGATAATCCCTCCCCTACACAGAGAGCTCACTCGCACCCAGAATAGAGCAACCAAAAGACAAACCATCCCCGGGAGCCGCTAAAAAAAAAGCATCAGATATATGAATATGCTCCCCTAAGCCATAGGCGTTCTGCTACAAATAAGGACTTAGCAACCACAGTTCGCCACCCTAGCTACTAAACCGTACAGGACCTTCTTCAGAAGAAGAACTCAGAAAAAAGAGCAGGACAGGACATTCCCAAAAAAAAAACACAGGAAAGGAAGGAACTGAACCCAGAACTCGGTAGAGAAAACTACCTGCCGAGGAGGGATCCACCGTGAACAAGTCGCTTTAGCTGACCACAAGCTCTCTATCTTAAGAAGGTTCACAATAACTGTGATACGCGGCTAAGATCAACAGATTAGACAGATCCCTGACTCTCGCTCCCGCAACGGACCCAGCACCAAAGTGACTGATAATGTACAAAAGGCTTAGGGATTAAAAGAACCCTGATCATCAGGACCTGCAGGAAGGAAAAAGGGAGGGATCCAGGCCCCCAAAGAGCTCAGGTGCCATAAACCAGACACAGCCCCCTTCCTGAATACAAAGGGCATTCCCAAAAGGAGACCCTCTACTGTAACTACAGTAAAGGCATGGCACAAGAATCCATCCCTACACAGTGACATCCAGCACGCAAGGCAGGGGGAACAACCCCACTAAACAGAGGAATAAACAATACCTCCAAGCACCAGGCGGATACTATGGAATGTCAAATTCACCCCCAAAGGGAGGGAAAGCGAAGCCAGAACCTAACAGCTTCATAGCACACAATCAAGATGCAAATGGCTGCAGTTGGACTCAAACTGCAAACCTTTCGCTCATTAGACAGCTAAGCTAACCATCAGGCTTACTATAGTGGGGCTGAAGCGTAAAGCTGTAGACGAGCTCAAAAGGACATTACCGAAAGAAAAACCATCCAGCCACTAAAGTTGGCCCAGTAAGAAGTCTAAATCTCCCTGCAAGAGAGATAAAATATGCCCGTAGGAACAGAAGACGTTCTGGAACCGGGAAACTGGGCCTCCCGAATCAGTCCTAATGGATTTGGATACAGACCCCCAAATTCCAATCAAAAACAGGACAAACAGACCTGGGCACCAGAAAATTCGGAGACGGCTTAAATATTTAATAACCCCTGAGGAACCACTAGGTTACCCCATCCGGAGTAGACTTTGCAGCAGAGGTGATGCAATCACAGTCATATCCAAGACAACTTGGACACTGAACTTTCACTAAATGTCCCATACACAGAGAGCTTAGGACACCCACAGCGGGATACAACTCCCAACATAAAGGATGGAAGGCAATGGTAAGGCACGCAGCCACTCTGGAAGGCCTTAAGGCTCTAGGGACAATTTCCAAAGACTAAGTAACGAATGAGAAAACAGAAAACTCTGTTTAGGAATGCTAGCTGTCACCAGAATCACAAGACGGATGAGAAAAAAGGAGCTTTACCTGGGTTCAAGTCCACAACCTCCTGCTTCAGGTGCGGTGGAGCGAACCACAACGCCATGTCTCCCTTGGAAACTGAGTAGAGAAGCTAACAAAAGTCTCCAAGATCCTCAGGATCCACTTCCCTGATACTCCTACAGCTCGAGGATTGAAAAAGGAGCATGTATCCTAGCCCCTGGCGGGAGAAAACCCACAAATGCCTAAGCAGGGCGACACAGAAAAGAGGGGAGACAATCTAATCTGTACATCTCCCAAAAATATGGGAGCAGATGAGATCCCAGAACCAGAAGTAGAATAACCAAAAGGCTTTAACTTCCAGAAACAAATGACCCGAAGCCAACCCCAAGGAAGGGGAAGAAAAAAGGCCCATCAACCTCAACCCGAAGGAAGAAAGACCGCCATCAAGGAAAACAGATTCCAAGTGGAGAACCTCAAAACAGAAGATGAGGGAAATCGCCCAGATTAATCCCTAGTAGGATCCGCTCTGGACCCCCGCCCACGAGGAACAGGACAATGAGGACTGAGTACAATCCAATGATGCCCCACCCAAAGGAAGAATGAGAACCAGCCTGACATTTGGGAACAAAGGCTTCCTCTACCATGTTTTAGTCCTGTAGGGGCAGAGCCTCAAAACATTTATGGGACTCATGGAAGGTTCACTTCACGAAAACTCTAAGCAAAAAGCAAAGATTACTCGATCTGAAGAGACACTAAGAATAATAAACTCCTTATCCAAGAGAGCAACTCACCACCCAACCAGGACCAGCCTGCTACATAGGGTACTCCAAACTGAACCAGGCCACAGAAAATTCAAGACCCCACGAGGACTCGATAAAAGGAGTTAAAGACATAACAATGTACTAACACCTTAACATGTGACTTCCACGGAAGTGCCCAAGCAACCAAAAAATCACTAGTATCAAATTCCAGAGAAGAAGTATTTCCCAACGGAGAAATCATAACAGACATGAGCTTCTTAAAAAATAAATAAAGTACATCCTAACCAGATCAAATAAAAGAAGAGCAGCACCTACAGGTGAATGCCCAAGAAGAAAGGGTACACCAACGGGGCCAGCCAATCAGAGACCACATTCTTCCACAGCTCAGAACTGGAATAGGATACCCAAAAAAGAAATGGAAAATTGAAGACGACCAGGAGATTAACCTCAGTCCCACACGTCTAACCCAGCTTGCCGTCTGGAACAGAAGACTGAGGATTCCTTAACCTGCCAAAACATGCCGTAGCAGGACACAAAGGCGTGCCAGTCTATAACGAAAAGCAAGACTTACCTCCGCCGGGGCAACTGATGACCCCGACCCGAGGGCTGGGCCCCTGAAGCTTCAGAGGAGACCGCTTCCCCAGATGGCTGATCAGACCCAGGCGATCCCACGCCTGACGAGCCCCGTTAGCTTAACACGGACAGTATCTTAGCAACACCTCCTCTGGAAGATGTAAATGTGCCAGGGCATAAATATGGCCATGCGGAACCGTGTTGTAACCTCTGGAGTAAACAAGACACCTTCCGGAGAAGGGGTAACGTCATTAGGGACACCAGCTTGCGTAGCCAAAGAAGGTTCTAGAGGATGCGCCGCACGGGATATGGGATCCCCAGGGGCGGATGGCTCGGCAGACTCTAAGTTCCCTGTATCGGGAGAAGAGACCACTCTAGAGCGGCATTCAGAACATAAGTGATGGGCATGGATTACCCGTGCCATTTCATACTCTTCACAAGAAGTAGAATCTGAATCAGAGACATCCATCTCCAAGAAGTCAGAATCCTCCATGACTTGGTATATAGAAATTATGGACAGAAAAATAAAAAATGGCACCTTACACCTCCAATGGCTGGGGCACTCACCACCTCCTGAGACCCAGACAGATAGTGAAACAGACTCTCTCCGTCGCCACGCAGTCAGGAATACGGAAATGGAGCACAGAAGCATGACCAGCCTCATCACAAGGTGCACCGCGCAGGCCAAAAAAAGCGTGCCAAGGCCTACAAGGGCTGCGCAGCCTGACAAGAAAAGGCCGTTATGTTCCGATCTAGCCACGAGCCCAAATAATACTACACATTAGCAGACAGAATCACATAACAAACATGATTAAAGTCCCCCCTGTTCAATAACCCCCCTCAGGAGATATTAATCCTTGATTCCTTATAAAGATAAAAGAGTCCAACTGAGTCCCTGACTTCTTCGTTTACATTACTTTATCACATCATCAAAGTAAAATGAAACGATCTTACCAGAATCAATATCGTGGAACAGGAACACGGTCCTTCCAGTGTGACATATAGTAGCCTCCATTCTGACATGGACTTGAGAGAAGAAAGCAGGCAGCGAAACTCGTCAACGTTGATTGCTAAGAAGCTGTTAATATGAGTCTGGATGGTTTCGGAGAAAGACTCTCCCTGCATCTCCGGACTCTAACATTCATCCATGCTCTCACTGAGAGGCTGACAGGATTACTGCAGTCCCATTTCGAAGAGTACTTCCCTCCATAAAAAAATATATAAAAATCTTCTGACACTTCTCTGCCAACCTCCTGTGGCAAAAGACAAAGAATGACTGGGGGATGATGGCCAGGTTCTGAATTCCTAAAAGTAATTAACGCAGCTGTGGACTCTTCCCGTATAAGAAGAAAATAGCCAGTATGTAAATATGCCATTCTAAGATAAGATTCAAGCTTCCTATCTAAAGGGTATTTAAAAGAAGTGCTGCCTTCCATAGGAATGGTAGAACAGTTAGATAGAGTGGAAATTAACCTTGGGGGCTGTTTTCCAAAGTTCCAAAATAGAAACAGGCAAATGATACAATTTTTTTAAACTTAAAAGAGGTACCAGGTTTAGACCATTCTTTAACAATCACATTAGAGATGGGGTCTGGAATAGGAAAAACTTCAGGAGTAATAACAGTAGTCTTAAATACATAATTTAAACGATAACCAGATTTATCATCAGAAGATTTAGGCTTCTCAATACCAAAAGTAAATAATACTTTCTTAAAAAGAGAGTGAATATGTTCAATTTTAAATAAAAAAGAAGATTTGTCAATTTCTGTCTCTGATGAAGGATCCTCTGAACCAGAGGAACCCCCATCAGTAGAAGATACAGCAGTATGCTGTCGATCAGTACAAAATTCACTAGACTTCGGAAAACTTTGTAAAGTCCTTTTACTTGTATTTGAATATATAGCAGTCATAGCCTTCTCTATAGCTGCAGCAATAAAATCTTTCATTTCTGCAGGAAAGCCTTTTAAATTAGACTGAGATGAAACTACAGTGGATGCAGTAGTACTCATAGAAACATAATCAACATGAAATACATTTTTAAAACAAAAGCCACATAATTGAGCTGATGAATTCAGATCAGCTTTTTTAGAAATAACACACTTGGCTTTGGAAGAACCGTTTTCAGGCCGCTCAGTATAAAGTCGATCTGTAAAGGGAAGCAGCAGATTAATCCCTGCAACCAAATTTACAGAGAGCCTTAGAATAGATTTCCAATAGGAGAAAACATGGTGTGATCAGGCAATACTCCCTTCACATCCCTCAGACAATCACTCTACTTAGAGAGGAACTGGGCTTCAATATGCTTAGAAGCGCCTTTCACTGAAGAATCAAGCACATCATGCTTCACCACCTCCTAAGGAGGCAAAGTTTTTAAAACCGAGTTAATGAGTGAGGTGGGAGGTGTATTTATAGGCATTTGAGGTTTGGGAAACTTGTTTCCCCTCCTGGTAAGAATGTATATACCATCAGTAACAAGCTTGTGGACTTTCGCCACCTATATGAAAGAAATACTTTTTACCTCTGTAATTACCTTGTATCTAAGCTTCTGCAGACTGCCTCCTTAACTTAGTTATTTTGACAGACTTGCATTTCAGGCAATTAGTGCTGACTCTTAAATAACTACACACGCGTGAGCACAATGTTATTTAAATGAAACACATGAACTAATGTCCTCTAGCTGTGAAAAACTGTCAAATGCAATCAGATAAGAGGTGGCCTTCAAGGGCTTAGAAATTAGCATATGAGCCTACCTAGGTTTAGCTTTGAAGTAAGAATACCAAGAAAACAAAGCAAATTTGATGATAAAAGCAAATTAGAAAGCTGTTTAAAATGAGTTGCCCTATCTGAATCATGAAAGTTTAATTTGGACTTTACTATCCTTTTAAAGCCTTTTGTCTGCCTTTTTTCTTTTTTCTAACATCTGAGATCTCATATCTTTGAGCCTTTAAAACTTTTGTGTGCAATATTTTTTATACATAATTTTTATTAGATAGAGTTATTATAAGTCTAACTATACTTTGTTATGTATTTTGTGCAACTTTTTTGTTTCACAAAACATTTAACCAGAGCTCTGAAGTGGCAGTAATCATTCTAGTGTAAAAGGAAATTTATGCTTACCTGATAAATTGATTTCTTCTATGATACGACGAGTCCACGGATTACATCCTTACTTGTGGGATATTAACCTCCTGCTAACAGGAAGTGGCAAAGAGCACCACAGCAGAGCTGTATATATAGCTCCTCCCTTCCCTCCACCCCCAGTCATTCGACCGAAGGTTTAGGAAGAGAAAGGAAAAGCTAAAGGTGCAGAGGTGACTGAAGTTGTAAAACTAAAATAATATAATCTGTCTTAAAAATGACAGGGAGGGCCGTGGACTCGTCGTATCGTAGAAGAAATCAATTTATCAGGTAAGCATAAATTTACTAATCTTCTACAAGATACAACGAGTCCATGGATTTCATCCTTACTTGTGGGATACAATACCAAAGCTACAAGACACGGATGAAACGGGAGGGACAAGACAGAGACCTAAACGGAAGGCACCACTGCTTGAAGAACCTTTCTCCCAAAAACCGCCTCAGAAGAAGCAAAAGTATCAAATTTGGAAAGTTTGGAAAAAGTATGAAGAGACGACCAAGTCGCAGCCTTACAAATCTGTTCAACAGAAGCATAGTTTTTAAAGGCCCATGTGGAAGCCACAGCCCTAGAAGAATGAGCCGTAATTCTTTCAGGAGGCTGCTGTCCAGCAGTCTCATATGCCAGGCGGATGATACTCCTCAGCCAAAAAGAAAGAGAGGTAGCCGTAGCTTTCTGACCCCTACATTTCCAGAATAAACAATGAATAATGCAGATGATTGACGGAAATCCTTAGTCGCCTGCAAGTAAAACTTTAAGGCACGGACCACGTCCAAGTTATGTAACAGGCGCTCCTTCTTAGAAGAAGGGTTAGGACACAAGGAAGGAACAACAATTTCCTGATTAATATTCTTGTTAGAAACCACCTTAGGAAGAAAACCAGGTTTGGTACGTAACACCACCTTATCAGAATGGAAAATAAGATAAGGAGAATCACATTGTAAAGCCGAAAGCTCAGAAACTCTGCGAGCAGAAGAAATAGCAACCAAAAACAAAACTTTCCAAGATAATAATTTAATATCTATGGAATGCATGGGTTCAAACGGAACCCCTTGAAGAACTCTAAGAACTAAATTCAAACTCCAGGGAGGAGTAATTGGTCTAAATACAGGCTTAATTCTGGTTAGAGCCTGACAAAAAGACTGAACGTCTGGAACATCTGCCAAACGTTTGTGAAGCAAAATTGACAAAGCAGAAATCTGTCCCTTTAAGGAACTCGCTGATAACCATTTCTCCAATCCTTCTTGGAGAAAAGACAGAATCCTGGGAATCCTAACTTTACTCCATGAGTAGCCCTTGGATTCACACCAATAAAGATATTTACGCCATATCTTATGATAGATTTTTCTAGTGACAGGCTTACGTGCCTGTATCAAAGTATCGATGACCGAATCTGAGAATCCCCGCTTAGATAAAATCAAGTGTTCAATCTCCAAGCAGTCAGCTGCAGAGAATTTAGATTTGGATGTTGGAAAGGCCCCTGAATGAGAAGGTCCTGTCTCAAAGGAAGTTTCCACGGAGGCAGAGAGGACATGTCCACTAGATCCGCATACCAAGTTCTGCGTGGCCACGCAGGCGCGATCAGGATTACCGAAGCTCTCTCCTGTTTGATCCGAGCAATCACGCGTGGAAGGAGAGGAAACGGTGGAAACACATAAGCTAGGCTGAACAGCCAAGGCACTGCCAAGGCATCTATCAGTTCGGCCTGAGGATCCCTCGACCTGGATCCGTAACGTGGAAGCTTGGCATTCTGTCGAGATGCCATCAGATCCAAATCCGGTCTGCCCCATTGGAGAATCAATGAGGCAAACACCTCCGGATGGAGTTCCCACTCCCCCGGATGAAAAGTCTAACGATTTAGAAAATCCGCTTCCCAGTTCTCTACTCCTGGGATGTAGATTGCCGACAGATAACAAGAGTGGGCCTCCGCTCATCAGATTATCTTGGATACTTCTATCATCGCTAAGGAACTCCTTGTTCCCCCCTGATGATTGATATTAGCCACAGTCGTGATATTGTCCGACTGGAATCTGATGAATTTGATCAAAGCCAACAGAGGCCACGCCTGAAGCGCATTGAATATTGCTCTCAGTTCCAGAATATTGATTGGAAGTAGAGACTCCACCCAGAGAGTCCAAACACCATGATCCTTCAGGGAATTCCAGACTGCACCCCAGCCCAGAAGACTGGCGTCCGTTGTCACTATCACCCACGAGGGTCTGCGGAAACACGTCCCCTGGGACAGATGATCTGGCGACAACCACCAAAGAAGAGAGTCTCTGGTCTCTTGATCCAGATTTATCTGAGGAGATAAATTTGCTTAGTCCCCATTCCACTGTCCGAGCATGCACAGCTGCAGTGGTCTGAGATGAAAGCAAGCAAACGGAATGATGTCCAATGCCGCTACCATTAATCCAATTACATCCATACACTGAGCCACTGATGGCCGAGGAATGGACTGAAGTGCTCGGCAAGTATTTAGAATCTTTGATTTTCTGACCTCCGTCAGAAATATTTTCATGTCTACCGAGACTATCAGAGTTCCCAAGAAGGAAACCCTTGTCCTTGGAACTAGGTTCACCTTCCAACCGTGAGTTCTCAGAAAGGACAACACTGTGTCTGTATGAGATTTCGTCAGATGATAAGTTGATGCCTGAATCAAAATATCGTCCAGATAAGGCGCCACTGCTATGCCCCGCGGTCTGAGAACCACCAGAAGGGACCCTAGAACCTTTGTGAAGATCCTGTGTGCTGTGGCCAACCCGAAGGGAAGAGCCACGAACTGAAAATGTTTGTCTAGGAAGGCAAACCGTAGGAACTGATGATGATCCTTGTGAATAGGGATATGAAGGTATGCATCCTTCAAGTCCACGGTAGTCATATATTGACCCTCCTGGATCATTGGTAAGATTGTTCGTATAGTCTCCATCTTGAATGATTGAACTCTGAAAGTTCCCTTTTTGGGAACCACGAAAAGATTTGAGTAAAACCCCCTGTCCCTGTTCCAGTTTTGGAACAGGAAAAATTACTCCCATGGTAGAGAGTTCTTTTACACAGCATAAGAACGCCTCTCTTTTTATCTGGTCTACAGACAATCGTGAAAGATGAAATCTCCCTCTTGGGAGAAAATCCTTGAATTCCAGTTGATACCCGTGGGTCACGATTTCCAATGCCCAGGGGTCCTGAACATCTCTTGCCCAAGCCTGGGCAAAGAAAGAAAGTCTGCCCCCTACTAGATCCGGTCCCGGACCAGGGGCCACCCCTTCATGCTGTCTTTGTAGCAACAGTGGGCTTCTTGGGTTGTTTACCTTTGTTCCAAGCCTGGTTGGGTCTCCAGACGGATTTGGATTGATCAAAATTCCCTTCCTGCTTTGTGGAGGAAGAGGAAGCAGAAGATACTCCTTTAAAATAGGAGTAAATTAGAAAGTTGCTTAAAATTTCATGCTCTATCTGAATCACAAAAGAAAAAATATGGGTTCAGTGTCCCTTTAATTCTATCCAAAATGTCCTCTAAAGGGGTCTCAACCTGCAGAGACTCTTCTAGAGCATCAAATCAAAAAGCTGCTGCAGTAGTCACTGGAACAATGCAGGCTGTAGGTTGTAAAAGAAAACCTTGATGAATAAATAATTTCTTTAGAAGATCCTCTAACTTCTTATCCATGGGGTCTTTGAAAGCACAACTGTCCTCAATAGGTATAGTTGTACGCTTTGCCAGGGTAGATATAGCTCCCTCCACCTTAGGGACCGACTGCCAAGAGTCCCGAATGGTGTCTGATATGGGAAACATTTTCTTGAAAGTAGGAGGAGGAGAAAACGGTATACCCTGTCCCATTCCTTTTTAATAATTTCCGAAATTCTTTTAGGAACCGGAAAAACATCAGTGTAAGTAGGCACCTCTAGATATTTGTCCATTTTACACAATGTCTCTGGTGGTATCACAATAGAGTCACAATCATCCAGAATCGCTAAAACCTCCCGAAGTAACAGGCGGAGGTGTTCAAGCTTAAATTTAAAGAACATGATGTCCAAATCTGTCTGGGGTAACATATTTCCTGAGTCTGAAAGTTCTCCCTCTGACAGCTATTCCCTGACCCCCAACTCAGAGCCCTGTGAGGGTACATCGGAAATAGCCAATAAGGCATCAGAGAAGTCAGTATTCACATTAATACCTGACCTACTGCGTTTACCCTGTAACACTGGTAATTTAGATAATACCTCTGTAAGGGTAGTTGACATAACTGCAGCCATATCCTGCAGAGTAAAAGAATTAGACTCACTTGAGGTACTTGGCGTCGCTTGTGTGGGCGTTAAAGGTTGTGACACTTGGGGAGAATTGGATGGCACATCCTGATTCTCTTCAGACTGGCACACTTTCTTTACCTAAAATATGTTTTTTACATTGTAAGGCCTTTTCAGTACAAGAGAGACACAAAGTAAGAGGGGGTTCCACAATGGCTTCTAAATACATAGAGCAATTAGTTTCCGCAATGTCAGACATGTTGAACAGACTAGCATAAATAACAATAGTCGTTAAACACTGTAATTATTGATTTGAACAATTTTTCAAAAAATGTGTACTGCGCCTTTAAAAAATAAAAAGCACACAAATTTTCCTAAACTGCCTAAACGTTAAAATAACGCTATGCAATTAAATATACCTATTCAATTGGGCCAAAAATTATTGCACCCTAAGAGCAAAGGGTGATTTAATCTCTAAAAGTCATTTTATAGCACAAAATATATTTTATTGAAAAAAATGACCCCTGCACCTCGCCACAGCTCTGCTGTGGCGCATACCTGCCCCCAGGGTACTGCAAAATGACTCGACAATGATCCGGTGCACAGAACACAAGTGTAGGCCCCACCGGAGCTAATGCCTGCTGCCTGCTCAGTCAGAGTACACTGCGCGTCTGAGCGTGAAAATAGGCCCCAGCCATCATGGACGTCGATCATATCAGTCTGTGTAACCGCATGGGAAGCGGTTTGCAAAGTAAGCCATGTGGTCCCCTAAAAACCTTACTGTAACACTGCAGCCATACTGATTATTTGTTATGTGATCAAATAAAAAACGTCAAGCTGCTTCTCCCAGTGTCCTTTTGATTATTATTTCCAGCCCAGTACTATGTCAAATACAAATATAAACACAGAATTTTCAGTAACACCCTTTATGTACAGGTCTACTGCTTACCCCTTCCCTTGCAGGGAAAAAACAGAATTTATGTTTACCTGATAAATTTCTTTCTCCAACGGTGTGTCCGGTCCACGGCGTCATCCTTACTTGTGGGATATTCTCTTCCCCAACAGGAAATGGCAAAGAGCCCAGCAAAGCTGGTCACATGATCCCTCCTAGGCTCCGCCTACCCCAGTCATTCGACCGACGTTAAGGAGGAATAATAGCATAGGAGAAACCATATGGTACCGTGGTGACTGTAGTTAAAGAAAATAAATTATCAGACCTGATTAAAAAACCAGGGCGGGCCGTGGACCGGACACACCGTTGTAGAAATAAATTTATCAGGTAAACATAAATTCTGTTTTCTCCAACATAGGTGTGTCCGGTCCACGGCGTCATCCTTACTTGTGGGAACCAATACCAAAGCTTTAGGACACGGATGAAGGGAGGGAGCAAATCAGGTCACCTAAATGGAAGGCACCACGGCTTGCAAAACCTTTCTCCCAAAAATAGCCTCAGAAGAAGCAAAAGTATCAAACTTGTAAAATTTGGTAAAAGTGTGCAGTGAAGACCAAGTCGCTGCCCTACATATCTGATCAACAGAAGCCTCGTTCTTGAAGGCCCATGTGGAAGCCACAGCCCTAGTGGAATGAGCCGTGATTCTTTCGGGAGGCTGCCGTCCGGCAGTCTCGTAAGCCAATCTGATGATGCTTTTAATCCAAAAAGAGAGAGAGGTAGAAGTTGCTTTTTGACCTCTCCTTTTACCTGAATAAACAACAAACAGGGAAGATGTTTGTCTAAAATCCTTTGTAGCATCTAAATAGAATTTTAGAGCGCGAACAACATCCAAATTGTGCAACAAGCGTTCCTTCTTTGAAACTGGTTTCGGACACAGAGAAGGTACGATAATCTCCTGGTTAATGTTTTTGTTAGAAACAACTTTTGGAAGAAAACCAGGTTTAGTACGTAAAACCACCTTATCTGCATGGAACACCAGATAAGGAGGAGAACACTGCAGAGCAGATAATTCTGAAACTCTTCTAGCAGAAGAAATTGCAACTAAAAACAAAACTTTCCAAGATAATAACTTAATATCAACGGAATGTAAGGGTTCAAACGGAACCCCCTGAAGAACTGAAAGAACTAGATTGAGACTCCAAGGAGGAGTCAAAGGTTTGTAAACAGGCTTGATTCTAACCAGAGCCTGAACAAAGGCTTGAACATCTGGCACAGCTGCCAGTCTTTTGTGAAGTAACACCGACAAGGCAGAAATCTGTCCCTTCAGGGAACTTGCCGATAATCCTTTTTCCAATCCTTCTTGAAGGAAGGATAGAATCCTAGGAATCTTAACCTTGTCCCAAGGGAATCCTTTAGATTCACACCAACAGATATATTTTTTCCAAATTTTGTGGTAAATCTTTCTAGTTACAGGCTTTCTGGCCTGAACAAGAGTATCGATAACAGAATCTGAGAAACCTCGCTTCGATAAAATCAAGCGTTCAATCTCCAAGCAGTCAGCTGGAGTGAAACCAGATTCGGATGTTCGAACGGACCCTGAACAAGAAGGTCTCGTCTCAAAGGTAGCTTCCAAGGTGGAGCCGATGACATATTCACCAGATCTGCATACCAAGTCCTGCGTGGCCACGCTGGAGCTATCAAGATCACCGACGCCCTCTCCTGATTGATCCTGGCTACCAGCCTGGGGATGAGAGGAAACGGCGGGAACACATAAGCTAGTTTGAAGGTCCAAGGTGCTACTAGTGCATCCACTAGAGCCGCCTTGGGATCCCTGGATCTGGACCCGTAGCAAGGAACTTTGAAGTTCTGACGAGAGGCCATCAGATCCATGTCTGGAATGCCCCAAAGTTGAGTGACTTGGGCAAAGATTTCCGGATGGAGTTCCCACTCCCCCGGATGCAATGTCTGACGACTCAGAAAATCCGCTTCCCAATTTTCCACTCCCGGGATGTGGATAGCAGACAGGTGGCAGGAGTGAGACTCCGCCCATAGAATAATCTTGGTCACTTCTTCCATCGCTAGGGAACTCCTTGTTCCCCCCTGATGGTTGATGTACGCAACAGTCGTCATGTTGTCTGATTGAAACCGTATGAACTTGGTCCTCGCTAGCTGAGGCCAAGCCTTGAGAGCATTGAATATCGCTCTCAGTTCCAGAATATTTATCGGTAGAAGAGATTCTTCCCGAGACCAAAGACCCTGAGCTTTCAGGGATCCCCAGACCGCGCCCCAGCCCATCAGACTGGCGTCGGTCGTGACAATGACCCACTCTGGTCTGTGGAATGTCATCCCTCGTGACAGGTTGTCCAGGGACAGCCACCAACGGAGTGAGTCTCTGGTCCTCTGATTTACTTGTATCTTTGGAGACAAGTCTGTATAGTCCCCATTCCACTGACTGAGCATGCACAGTTGTAATGGTCTTAGATGAATGCGCGCAAAAGGAACTATGTCCATTGTCGCTACCATCAACCCGATCACTTCCATGCACTGAGCTACGGAAGGAAGAGGAACGGAATGAAGTATTCGACAAGAGTCCAGAAGCTTTGTCTTTCTGGCCTCTGTTAGAAAAATCCTCATTTCTGAGGAGTCTATAATTGTTCCCAAGAAGGGAACCCTTGTTGACGGGGATAGAGAACTCTTTTCCACGTTCACTTTCCAGCCGTGCGATCTGAGAAAGGCCAGGACGATGTCCGTGTGAGCCTTTGCTCGAGGGAGGGACGACGCTTGAATCAGAATGTCGTCCAGGTAAGGTACAACTGCAATGCCCCTTGGTCTTAGCACAGCTAGAAGGGACCCTAGTACCTTTGTGAAAATCCTTGGAGCAGTGGCTAATCCGAAAGGAAGCGCCACGAACTGGTAATGTTTGTCCAGGAATGCAAACCTTAGGAACCGATGATGTTCCTTGTGGATAGGAATATGTAGATACGCATCCTTTAAATCCACCGTGGTCATGAATTGACCTTCCTGGATGGAAGGAAGGATAGTTCGAATGGTTTCCATCTTGAAAGATGGGACCTTGAGAAATTTGTTTAAGATCTTGAGATCTAGGATTGGTCTGAACGTTCCCTCTTTTTTGGGAACTATGAACAGATTGGAGTAGAACCCCATCCCTTGTTCTCTCAATGGAACAGGATGAATCACTCCCATTTTTAACAGGTCTTCTACACAATGTAAGAACGCCTGTCTTTTTATGTGGTCTGAAGACAACTGAGACCTGTGGAACCTTCCCCTTGGGGGAAGTCCCTTGAATTCCAGAAGATAACCCTGGGAGACTATTTCTAGCGCCCAAGGATCCAGAACATCTCTTGCCCAAGCCTGAGCGAAGAGAGAGAGTCTGCCCCCCACCAGATCCGGTCCCGGATCGGGGGCCGATATTTCATGCTGTCTTGGTAGCAGTGGCAGGTTTCTTTGCCTGCTTTCCCTTGTTCCAGCCTTGCATTGGTCTCCAAGCTGGCTTGGCCTGAGAAGTATTACCCTCTTGCTTAGAGGACGTAGCACCTTGGGCTGGTCCGTTTTTACGAAAGGGACGAAAATTAGGTCTATTTTTTGCCTTGAAAGGCCGATCCTGAGGAAGGGCATGGCCCTTACCCCCAGTGATATCAGAGATAATCTCTTTCAAGTCAGGACCAAACAGCGTTTTCCCCTTGAAAGGAATGTTTAGTAGCTTGTTCTTGGAAGACGCATCAGCCGACCAAGATTTCAACCAAAGCGCTCTGCGCGCCACAATAGCAAACCCAGAATTCTTAGCCGCTAACTTAGCCAATTGCAAAGAGGCGTCTAGAGTGAAAGAATTAGCCAATTTGAGAGCATTGACTCTGTCCATAATCTCCTCATAAGGAGGAGAGTCACTATCGAGCACCTTAATCAGTTCATCAAACCAGAAATATGCGGCTGTAGTGACAGGGACAATGCATGAAATGGGTTGTAGAAGGTAACCCTGCTGAACAAACATCTTTTTAAGCAAACCTTCTAATTTTTTATCCATAGGATCTTTGAAAGCACAACTATCCTCTATGGGAATAGTGGTGCGTTTGTTTAAAGTAGAAACCGCTCCCTCGACCTTGGGGACTGACTGCCATAAGTCCTTTCTGGGGTCGACCATAGGAAACAATTTTTTAAATATGGGGGGAGGGACGAAAGGAATACCGGGCCTTTCCCATTCTTTATTAACAATGTCCGCCACCCGCTTGGGTATAGGAAAAGCTTCTGGGAGCCCCGGCACCTCTAGGAACTTGTCCATTTTACATAGTTTCTCTGGGATGACCAAATTTTCACAATCATCCAGAGTGGATAATACCTCCTTAAGCAAAATGCGGAGATGTTCCAATTTAAATTTAAAAGTAATCACATCAGATTCAGCCTGCTGAGAAATGTTCCCTAAATCAGTAATTTCTCCCTCAGACAAAACCTCCCTGGCTCCCTCAGATTGGGTTAGGGGCCCTTCAGAGATATTAATATCAGCGTCGTCATGCTCTTCAGTAACTAAAACAGAGCATCCACGCTTACGCTGACAAGGGTTCATTTTGGCTAAAATGTTTTTGACAGAATTATCCATTACAGCCGTTAATTGTTGCATAGTAAGGAGTATTGGCGCGCTAGATGTACTAGGGGCCTCCTGAGTGGGCAAGACTCGTGTAGACGAAGGAGGGAATGATGCAGTACCATGCTTACTCCCCTCACTTGAGGAATCATCTTGGGCATCATTGTCATTATCACATAAATCACATTTATTTAAATGAATAGGAATTCTGGCTTCCCCACATTCAGAACACAGTCTATCTGGTAGTTCAGACATGTTAAACAGGCATAAACTTGATAAGAAAGTACAAAAAACGTTTTGAAATAAAACCGTTACTGTCACTTTAAATTTTAAACTGAACACACTTTATTACTGCAATTGCGAAAAAACATGAAGGAATTGTTCAAAATTCACCAAACTTTCACCACAGTGTCTTAAAGCCTTGAAAATATTGCACACCAATTTTGGAAGCTTTAACCCTTAAAATAACGGAACCGGAGCCGTTTTAAGCTTTAACCCCTTTACAGTCCCTGGTATCTGCTTTGCTGAGACCCAACCAAACCCAAGGGGAATACGATACCAAATGATGCCTTCAGAAGTCTTTTATCAGTATCAGAGCTCCTCTCACATGCGACTGCATGCCATGCCTCTCAAAAACAAGTGCGCAACACCGGCGCGAAAATGAGACTCTGCCTATGCTTTGGGAAAGCCCCTAAAGAATAAGGTGTCTAAAACAGTGCCTGCCGATATAATTATATCAAAATACCCAGAATAAATGATTCCTCAAGGCTAAATAAGTGTTAATATCAATCGATTTAGCCCAAAAAATGTCTACAGTCTAAATAAGCCCTTGTGAAGCCCTTATTTACAATCGTAATAAACATGGCTTACCGGATCCCATAGGGAAAATGACAGCTTCCAGCATTACATCGTCTTGTTAGAATGTGTCATACCTCAAGCAGCAAAGGACTGCAAACTGTTCCCCCAACTGAAGTTAATGCTCTCAACAGTCCTGTGTGGAACAGCCATGGATTTTAGTTACGGTTGCTAAAATCATTTTCCTCATACAAACAGAATTCTTCATCTCTTTTCTGTTTCTGAGTAAATAGTACGTACCAGCACTATTTGAAAATAACAAACTCTTGATTGAATAATGAAAAACTACAGTTAAACACTAAAAAACTCTAAGCCATCTCCGTGGAGATGTTGCCTGTACAACGGCAAAGAGAATGACTGGGGTAGGCGGAGCCTAGGAGGGATCATGTGACCAGCTTTGCTGGGCTCTTTGCCATTTCCTGTTGGGGAAGAGAATATCCCACAAGTAAGGATGACGCCGTGGACCGGACACACCTATGTTGGAGAAATGTCAGTCAATTCTGATATACCAAGTTTCCTCAGAAGTAAAAGACTGAACATACCTCAATGCTGCTTGTAGCATAAAACCGTTCTCCACACTGAAGATTTCTCTTGCACTACCTTCAGAACTCTGTGGGAACCAATGTGGATCTTAGTTACATCTGCTAAGATCATCAACCTCAGGGCAGAAATCTTCATCTCCAAATCTCCCTGAGAAAAATAGTACTCACCGGTACCATTTAAAATAAAAAACTTCTTGATTGAAGAATCTAAAACTAACACCTCACTTTACCTCTTCCTATTACTAACACAGGCAAAGAGAATGACTGGGGGTGGAGGGAAGGGAGGAGCTATATATACAGCTCTGCTGTGGTGCTCTTTGCCACTTCCTGTTAGCAGGAGGTTAATATCCCACAAGTAAGGATGAAATCTGTGGACTCGTCGTATCTTGTAGAAGAAATAGCAATTGTGCTCAAGAGATTAAGTTTACTTTCAACTTGTAATACAAGCGATAAGCCTGTTGATTGCAAACACTTGAGATAAACTCCTTATCGCTTGCATGCAAGCGTTTGCGATCCACTCATCTGGCCCTCAAAATTTCAGCTCTGCACATGCCTAACAGGGCAACAGCTCCCATAAACAGCCCAGAGTCTGAGGGAAATGAGCCAAGTTCCCTCACGCAGGTATGGAAGGCTCTCAGCCCCTATCCATCACTGAGATAGACAGAACTGAAAGTAAAAAGGATGATAGGTATGGGGGTTATACTTATATAATTACATACTTCTATCATTACATACATAGTGGTCTGTTCTGTCCCTTTCGCTATGAGGAGGGGTCTCACTGGTGAGCCAGAAAATTGTTCTTCAAATTTCATTTAACTACACAAAAAGTTACAAAATAATAACAATACAATGTACACTCAGAAGACTTTGCAAGATAAAAACATTTTGTTTTTAATGAATGCAGAATTCAGTTTAGCTTATAAAGGGCCAGATTACGAGTGACACACTAACAGTTAAGCGAGAGTGAAAAGGGGTTTATTGTGGGCGTTTGCTGTCATCGGGTGTAGCGCTCGTATTACAAGTTGAAAGTAAACGCGAACACGTGAGTGCAATCGTGATTTGCGCTAGAATGATTACCACATTCTCAGAGGTCTGGTTAACTGTTTCGCAAAACAAAAAAGTGTCACAAAACTTAAAGTACAGTTAAACTCATAATAACTCTAACTAATAAAAATTATTAAAACAAATTACACACAAAAAAGTTATAAGGGCTCAAGGATATGAGGTCTCAAAAAAAAGGGGCAAAGGGCTTAGAGATACATACATGTTTAAATATGTATGTGTATATAGAGTATATATATATATATATATATATATATATATATATATATATATACACATACACATACACATATACACACACACACATATATATATATATATATATACATATATGTTTATATGTGTGTGATTGTGTGTTAATGTATTTATTTATGTGTGTATGTATGTATTTACAGACATATATACACAAATTAACAAATAAATACATACGTATACATATAAAGCTTTTTTTAACGAGACCTAAATTACACAAATTACAAAATTCCCATCTACGCATCAAAACAAAATCCAATTGCACGCTGACCACAGTCCACTCTTTCAAATACTTGAGTATGTTGTTAGACCCTAATCTATCTTTTGGCCTCCACACACTTGCATCTAAACTTTATCCAAAACTAGGTGCCCTGTACAGAAACAAATCTTGCCTCAGCCCTACAGTAAAATAAAAGATTGTACAGCAAATGCTGATGCCTATCATGGATTATGGGGACGTAGTATACACACCTGCACCGCAAACTCACCTTAATAAACTTAATACATTGTATAACTCGTTCTGCCGCTTTGTGCTATAATGTAACTACAGGACCCACCATTGTGACATGCTAAAAGAACTAAACTGGCTTTCGCTGGAATCCAGACGCACCCTCCATCTTTCCTGCCTTGTGTTTAAGAGCCTTTCTGGGAAGATCCCACCCTACCTGAGCAAAATGCTCTCCCCAGCTATTCCCACCTCCTATAACCTCTGATCCAGTACCAGCACATTATTTAGTTTGCCTCAATACAAAAAGAAAGCAGCTTGATCCTCCTTTCCCTACAGAGCGCCACAGTTATGGAATGACCTCCCGCACACTTTCAAACCTTCCCCAAGCCTAATATCCTTTAAGAGATCCCTGTCTGCATATCTCAAAACAGAATGTGCCTGTCATGGTTGATTATATATTTCCTACCTGTTCTATGTTAAATGTTTGCATATATTGTGTATTATTATTGTTTTTGTATTTTATTGTACCCTATTGTATCAATGCAATGTTTTGTGGTCCCAGGACATACTTAAAAACGAGAGAAATCTCAATGTATCCTTCCTGGTAAAATATTTTATAAATAAATAAAATAAATAAATTTAAGATACATTATAATCCAAAAGTTATTCATCCTGAAATAAGGATTAGTTTTTAATTATGAGGCTGTATATTCATGGCTGTAATGTTTAATTTATTTGGTAAATTAATTATATTTATCCATACAAAATGTCATGCTGTCACAGAGGTTTCTGTAAGATTATTTGGGGCTTTTTTATCTAGAAGATATAATTACATAGTCTTGATTTTGTCGTTTTCAAAACTGAATTTGTGTCTGCAGAAATAACATGCCTCTTCTTCATAGCAAAAATATTATAAAATAAAGACACAAGAGAAATAGACCTTAAAGAGACATAAATCCAAAACATTTCTTTTATGATTAAGATAGCGCATACAACTTTAAACAACTTTCAGATTAACTTCTATTATAAAATTTGCTTCATTCTCTTGGTATACTTTGCTGAAGGAGCAGAAAGTTTATTTATTTTTTTACAATACTGTCCCATTATTCCCCTGCAGTACTATGCACATAGAATCAACTCCTTCCGAACTTTAAAAAGTTCAAAAAATAGAAGATTGTTTGGAAAGGAATAGATCTGCACAAGGATCTAAGTGTGAGGAGTTAGGGGCAAGCAGAAAAAAATAAAGTGAAACATATAATTGTTTATTGTTTTAGTTAATGATTATTTTTCTCATTCCAATAAAGTACAGCTGAAAAGTTGATCAAATATGAAAGATTAACCTATTAATCTGGAGATAGTTCACCTCCCTTTAACTTCATAATTATATTTGCATTTCTAATGGTAAATAACTAAATCAGAAACTTTCTGATATAACTGGAAAATCATCTGAAAAGTTATTCTAAAAATGAAAACGTTATGTAGAAAACCATGATTTAAAGGGACAGTCAACACAAAAAGTTATTGTTAAAGGGATAGTAAACACCAAAAATGTTATTGTTTAAAAAACAGAATTTATGTTTACCTGATAAATTACTTTCTCCAACGGTGTGTCCGGTCCACGGCGTCATCCTTACTTGTGGGATATTCTCTTCCCCAACAGGAAATGGCAAAGAGCCCAGCAAAGCTGGTCACATGATCCCTCCTAGGCTCCGCCTACCCCAGTCATTCGACCGACGTAAAGGAGGAATATTTGCATAGGAGAAACCATATGTTACCGTGGTGACTGTAGTTAAAGAAAATAAATTATCAGACCTGATTAAAAAAACCAGGGCGGGCCGTGGACCGGACACACCGTTGGAGAAAGTAATTTATCAGGTAAACATAAATTCTGTTTTCTCCAACATAGGTGTGTCCGGTCCACGGCGTCATCCTTACTTGTGGGAACCAATACCAAAGCTTTAGGACACGGATGAAGGGAGGGAGCAAATCAGGTCACCTAAATGGAAGGCACCACGGCTTGCAAAACCTTTCTCCCAAAAATAGCCTCAGAAGAAGCAAAAGTATCAAATTTGTAAAATTTAGAAAAAGTGTGCAGTGAAGACCAAGTCGCTGCCTTACATATCTGATCAACAGAAGCCTCGTTCTTGAAGGCCCATGTGGAAGCCACAGCCCTAGTGGAGTGAGCTGTGATTCTTTCAGGAGGCTGCCGTCCGGCAGTCTCATAAGCCAATCGGATAATGCTTTTAATCCAGAAGGAGAGAGAGGTAGAAGTTGCTTTTTGACCTCTCCGTTTACCAGAATAAACAACAAACAAAGCCAAAGTTTGTCTGAAAACCTTAGTAGCTGCTAAGTAAAATTTGAGAGCACGAACTACATCCAAGTTGTGCAACAAACGTTCCTTCTTTGAAACTGGATTAGGACACAAAGAAGGCACAACTATCTCCTGGTTAATGTCTTTGTTAGAAACAACTTTTGGAAGAAAACCAGGTTTAGTACGCAAAACCACCTTATCTGCATGGAACACCAGATAAGGAGAAGAACACTGCAGAGCAGATAATTCTGAAACTCTTCTAGCAGAAGAAATTGCAACCAAAAACAAAACTTTCCAAGATAATAACTTAATATCAACGGAATGTAAGGGTTCAAACGGAACCCCCTGAAGAACTGAAAGAACTAGGTTGAGACTCCAAGGAGGAGTCAAAATTTTGTAAACAGGCTTGATTCTAACCAGAGCCTGAACAAAGGCTAGAACATCTGGCACAGCTGCCAGCTTTTTGTGAAGTAACACAGACAAGGCAGAAATCTGTCCCATCAAGGAACTTGCAGATAATCCTTTTTCCAATCCTTCTCGAAGGAAGGATAGACTCTTAGGAATCTTAACCTTGTCCCAAGGGAATCCTGCAGATTCACACCAACAGATATACCAAATTATGTGGTAATTTTCTGGTTACAGGCTTTCAGGCCTGAACAAGAGTATTAATAACAGAATCTGAGAACCCTCGCTTTGATAAGATCAAGCGTTCAATCTCCAAGCAGTCAGCTGGAGTGGGTCGAACGGACCTAGAACAAGAAGGTCTCGTCTCAAAGGTAGCTTCCATGGTGGAGCCGATGACATATTCACCAGATCTGTATACCAAGTCCTGCGTGGCCACGCAGGAGCTATCAAAATCACCGACGCCCTCTCCTGATTGATCCTGGCTACCAGCCTGGGGATGAGAGGAAACGGCGGGAACACATAAGCTAGTTTGAAGGTCCAAGGTGCTACTAGTGCATCCACTAGAGCCGCCTTGGGATCCCTGGATCTGTACCCGTAGTAAGGAACTCTGAAGTTCTGACGAGAGGCCATCAGATCCATGTCTGGAATGCCCCACGGTTGAGTGACTTGGGCAAAGATTTCCGGATGGAGTTCCCACTCCCCCGGATGCAATGTCTGACGACTCAGAAAATCCGCTTCCCAATTTTCCACTCCTGGGATGTGGATAGCAGACAGGTGGCAGGAGTGAGACTCCGCCCATAGAATGATTTTGGTCACTTCTTCCATCGCTAGGGAACTCCTTGTTCCCCCCTGATGGTTGATGTATGAACTTGGCCCTCGCTAGCTGAGGCCAAGCTTTGAGAGCATTAAATATCGCTCTCAGTTCCAGAATATTTATCGGTAGAAGAGATTCTACCCGAGACCAAAGACCCTGAGCTTTCAGGGATCCCCAGACCGCGCCCCAGCCCATCAGACTGGCGTCGGTCGTGACAATGACCCACTCTGGTCTGCGGAAGGTCATCCCTTGTGACAGGTTGTCCAGGGACAGCCACCAACGGAATGAGTCTCTGGTCCTCTGATTTACTTGTATCTTCGGAGACAAGTCTGAATAGTCCCCATTCCACTGACTGAGCAGGAACAGTTGTAATGGTCTTAGATGAATGCGCACAAAAGGAACTATGTCCATTGCCGCTACCATCAAACCTATCACTTCCATGCACTGCGCTATGGAAGGAAGAGGAACGGAATGAAGTATCCGACAAGAGTCTAGAAGTTTTGTTTTTCTGGCTTCTGTCAGAAAAATCCTCATTTCTAAGGAGTCTATTATAGTTCCCAAGAAGGGAACCCTCGTTGACGGAGATAGAGAACTCTTTTCCACGTTCACTTTCCATCCGTGAGATCTGAGAAAGGCCAGGACAATGTCCGTGTGAGCCTTTACTTGAGGAAGGGACGACGCTCGAATCAGAATGTCGTCCAAGTAAGGTACTACAGCAATGCCCCTTGGTCTTAGCACCGCCAGAAGGGACCCTAGTACCTATGAGAAAATCCTAGGAGCAGTGGCTAATCCGAAAGAAAACGCCACGAACTGGAAATGCTTGTCCAGGAATTCAAACCTTAGGAACCGATGATGTTCCTTGTGGATAGGAATATGTAGATACGCATCCTTGAAATCCACCTTGGTCATGAATTGACCTTCCTGGATGGAAGGAAGAAGTGTTCGAATGGTTTCCATCTTGAACGATGGAACCTTGAGAAACTTGTTCAAGATCTTGAGATCTAAGATTGGTCTGAACGTTCCCTCTTTTTTGGGAACTATGAACAGATTGGAGTAGAACCCCATCCCTTGTTCTCCTAATGGAACAGGATGAATCACTCCCATTTTTAGCAGGTCTTCTACCCAATGTAAGAATGCCTGTCTTCTTATGTGGTCTGAAGACAACTGAGACCTGTGGAACCTCCCCCTTGGAGGAAGCCCCTTGAACTCCAGAGAATAACCTTGGGAGACTATTTCTAGCGCCCAAGGGTCCAGAACATCTCTTGCCCCAGCCTGAGCGAAGAGAGAGAGTCTGCCCCCCACCAGATCCGGTCCCGGATCGGGGGCCCGCATTTCATGCTGTCTTGGTAGCAGTGGCAGGTTTCCTGGCCTGCTTTCCTTTGTTCCAGCCTTGCATAGGTCTCCAGGCTGGATTGGCTTGAGAAGTATTACCTTCCTGCTTAGAGGACGTAGCCCTTGGGGCTGATCCGTTTCTGCGAAAGGGACGAAACTTAGGTTTATTTTTGGTCTTGAAAAGACCTATCCTGAGGAAGGGCGTGGCCCTTGCCCCCAGTGATATCAGAGATAATCTCTTTCAAGTCAGGGCCAAAGAGTGTTTTCCCCTTGAAAGGAATGTCAAGCAATTTGTTCTTGGAAGACGCATCCGCTGCCCAAGATTTTAACCAAAGCGCTCTGCGCCACAATAGCAAACCCAGAATTTTTTCGCCGCTAACCTAGCCAATTGCAAGGTGGCGTCTAGGGTGAAAGAATTAGCCAATTTAAGAGCACGAATTCTGTCCATAATCTCCTCATAAGAAGAAGAATTACTAATAATCGCCTTTCCTAGCTCAAACTAGAAACACGCGGCTGCAGTGACAGGGACAATGCATGCAATTGGTTGTAGAAGGGAACCTTGCTGAACAAACATCTTTAGCAGACCTTCTAATTTTTTATCCATAGGATCTTGGAAAGCACAACTATCTTCTATGGGTATAGTGGCGCGCTTGTGTAGAGTAGAAACCGCCCCCTCAACCTTGGGGACTGTCTGCCATCAGTCCTTTCTGGTGTCGACTATAGGAAAACAATTTTATAAATATGGGGGGAGGTACTAAAGGTATACCGGGCCTGTCCCATTCTGTACTAACAATGTACGCCACCCGCTTGGATATAGGAAAAGCTTCGGGGGGCCCCGGGGCCTCTAAGAACTTTTCCATTTTACATAGTGGTTCTGGAATGACCAGATTCACAATCATCCAAATTGGATAACACCTCCTTAAGCAGAGCGCGGAGATGTTCCAACTTAAATTTAAAAGTAATCACATCAGGTTCAGCTTGTTGAGAAATGTTTCCTGAATCTGAAATTTCTCCCTCAGACAAAACCTCCCTGGCCCCCTCAGACTGGTGTAGGGGCCCTTCAGAAACCATATCATCAGCGTTCTCATGCTCTACAGAATTTTCTAAAACAGAGCAGTCGCGCTTTCACTGATAAGTGGGCATATTGGCTAAAATGTTTTTGATAGAATTATCCATTACAGCCGTTAAATGTTGCATAGTAAGGAGTATTGGCGCACTAGATGTACTAGGGGCCTCCTGTATGGGCAAGACTGGTGTAGACGAAGGAGGGGATGATGCAGTACCATGCTTACTCCCCTCACTTGAGGAATCATCTTGGGCATCATTTTTACTAAATTTTTTTATGACATAAAATACATATAGTTAAATGAGAAGGAACCTTGGTTTCCCCACAGTCAGAACACAATCTATCTGGTAGTTCAGACATGTTAAACAGGCATAAACTTGATAACAAAGCACAAAAAACGTTTTAAAATAAAACCGTTACTGTCACTTTAAATTTTAAACTAAACACACTTTATTACTGCAATTGCGAAAAAGTATGAAGGAATTGTTCAAAAATCACCAAAATTTCACCACAGTGTCTTAAAGCCTTAAAAGTATTGCACACCAAATTTGGAAGCTTTAACCCTTAAAATAACGGAACCGGAGCCGTTTTTATATTTAACCCCTTTACAGTCCCTGGAATCTGCTTTGCTGAGACCCAACCAAGCCCAAAGGGGAATACGATACCAAATGATGCCTTCAGAAAGACCTTTCTATGTATCAGAGCTCCACACACATGCAGCTGCATGCCATGCTGTCCTCAAAAACAAGTGCGCCATACCGGCGCGAAAATGAGACTCTGCCTATGCTTTGGGAAAGCCCCTAAAGAATAAGGTGTCTAAAACAGTGCCTGCCGATATTATTATATCAAAATACCCAGATAAAATGATTCCTCAAGGCTAAATATGTGTTAATAATCAATCGATTTAGCCCAGAAAAAGTCTACAGTTTAAATAAGCCCTTGTGAAGCCCTTATTTACAATCGTAATAAACATGGCTTACCGGATCCCATAGGGAAAATGACAGCTTCCAGCATTACATCGTCTTGTTAGAATGTGTCATACCTCAAGCAGCAAGGGACTGCAAACTGTTCCCCCAACTGAAGTTAATTGCTCTCAACAGTCCTGTGTGGAACAGCCATGGATTTTAGTTACGGTTGCTAAAATCATTTTCCTCATACAAACAGAATTCTTCATCTCTTTTCTGTTTCTGAGTAAATAGTACGTACCAGCACTATTTGAAAATAACAAACTCTTGATTGAATAATGAAAAACTACAGTTAAACACTAAAAAACTCTAAGCCATCTCCGTGGAGATGTTGCCTGTACAACGGCAAAGAGAATGACTGGGGTAGGCGGAGCCTAGGAGGGATCATGTGACCAGCTTTGCTGGGCTCTTTGCCATTTCCTGTTGGGGAAGAGAATATCCCACAAGTAAGGATGACGCCGTGGACCGGACACACCTATGTTGGAGAAAGATAGATAATCCCTTTATTTACCAGTACCCAGTTTTGCATAACCAATACTGTTATAATAATATACGTTTTACCTCTGTGATTACCTTGTATCTATGACTCTGCAAACTGCCCCCTTATTTCAGTTCTTTTGACAGACTTGCTATTTAAGTATCAGTGCTCACGCCTAGGAGCTTAATGTTATCTATATGAAACACATGAACTAACGCCCTCTAGTGGTAAAAAACTGTCAAAATGCTTTCAGATTAGAGGCCGCCTTCAAGGTCTAAGATATTACCATATGAACCTCCTAGGTTTAGCTTTCAACTAAAAATACCAAGAGAACAAAGCAAAATTGGTGATAAAAGTAAATTGGAAAGTTGTTTAAAATTGCATGCCCTATTTCAATCATGAATTTTTTTTTTTTTTACTTGGACTGTCCCTTTTAAAAAGATAGATAACGCTTTTACTACCCATTCCCCAGCTTTGCACAACCAACATTGTTATATTAATATACTTTATAACATTCAAACCTCTAACTTTCGGCTTGTTTCTAGGTCACTACAGACAGCCTCTTATCACATGCTTTTCACAACAGGAGACTGCTAGTTCATGTGGGCCATATAGATAACATTGTGCTAACGTCCGTGAAGTTACTTATGAGTAATTGGCTAAAGATAGATACAAGGTAATCACAGAGGTGCAAAACTGGGGAATGGGTAACAAAGAGATTATATATCTTTTTAAACAACAATAATTTTGGAGTAGTCTGTCCCTTTAAATTGAGTATTACTGACTAGTGATTTAAACCGATTTGATTTAAATCAAATCCACACTAATCAGAAAATAAGTTTGGTAGAGTATTGCTATCTAACATAAGTGCACAATGCAAAACGTCAAAAATGAGATTAAGATAAAACTGACCATGCAATGCAGCTTCCCCTCAAAAAGAAAATAAACATGAAAGCACTATACAAAATCAGGATGGATGATGGCCAACATTTTTTTACAATAAAAAGATTTGAGTATTTATTACCATACCAACCATTTTGTTCTGTTGCAATTTTTTTTGCTTCAGGTATAGAGGATCTCATTTCCTTTTCACAGAAACTACTTTTCTTTTGTTCAGACCTATAAAAATAAAAACAAACATTGATAATGGGCACGTTTAGGCACCTGGAAAATAAAAGTTTGAAAAGCCATCATTAGCCTATTCTCTCAAATAATCATAGCTCTGGAATGGAATTATACATTTGGTTGAAATTTGGTATTGGCAATAATAAAAAAAAAAATTACATTTTAAGTAAATTAGGTCAGAAGATTATGAAATATATTTCAGGAAAAAAATGTATACTTAAATGCTAAATTAATTTCTTTCATGAGGCTGAGAGTCCACAAGCGCAATGGACCTATATTCTATCATCTTCCATATTTGTTAGTACAAAGAACTGCCTTATCGGCATGAAAGATAAGATAAGGCGAATCACGCTGCAAAGCTGATAGTTCTGAGACTCTTTTAGCAGAAGAGATAGCAACAAGAAACAAAACCTTCCAAGATAACAACTTAATATCTATGGAATACATAGGCTCAAACGGAGCCTGCTGTAGAACTTTAAGAACAAGGTTAAGGCTCCAAGGAGGAGCAACAGACTTAAACACAGGCCGGATTCTAACCAGGGCCTAACAAAAAACTTGAACATCTGGCACGTCTGCCAAACGCTTATGCAACAAAATAGATAGTGAAGAAATCTGACCCTTCAGAGTACTGACAGACAAACCCTTCTCCAGACCTTCCTGGAGGAAAGCTCAAATTCTAGGAAGCCTGACCCTACTCCAAGAGAAGCCCTTGGATTCACACCATTAAGGTATTTACGCCATACCTTATGGTAAATCCTTCTAGTAACATGCTTATGAGCCTGAATCAAGGTCTCAATGACTGACTCAGAAAAACCACGCTTAGACAAGACTAAGCGTTCAATCTCCAAGCAGTCAGATTCAGAGAAACGCAATTTGGATGAAGGAATGGACCCCGAGTTAAAAGATCCTTCCTTAGTGGAAACCTCCAAGGTGGAAGAGACAACATCTCCACTAGGTCTGCAAACCATATCCTGTGAGGCCACGCGGGAGCCATAAGAATCACAGATGCTCTCTCCTGCTTGATACGAGCAATGACTTGTGGAAGGAGAGCAAACAGAGGAAACAGGTATGCAAGGTTGAAATCCCAAGGAACCGCCAGAGCATCTATCAGGGCGGCTGCGGATCCCTCGACCTCGAACTGTACCTTGGAGAATTGGCGTTCTGCCAAGATGCCATCAGATCCAATTCCGGTTTCCTTGATTGCTTCCCCTTGTTCCAAGACTGATTGGGTTTCCAATTACGAAAGGAACGAAAATTACACTGATGACCCTTAGGTCTATTCTTCTTGTCTTGTGGTAGAAAAGACCCTTTTCCATGCGTAATATCAGAAATAATTTCTGCCAGACCAGGACCAAACAAGGTCTTACCCTTGTAAGGAATCGCCAGAAGCTTGGACTTAGAAGAAACATCTGCTGACCAAGATTTCAGCCAGAACAGTGAAGCCAGATATCTTGACTCCCAGTCTAATAATCTGCATGGAAGCATCAGAAATAAAGGAATTGGCTAACTTCAGAGCCTTAATACTGTCTTGTACCTCCTCTCAAGGAGTCTCTACCTGAAGAGAGTCAGACAAGGCGTCGAACCAATAGGATGCCGCACTTGTCACAGTGGCAATACACACTGCAGGTTGCCATTGGAGACCTTGATGAACGTACCATCTTCTTCAAATAAGCTTCCAGCTTTTTGTCCATTGGATCCTTAAAAGAGCAGCTATCCTCAATAGGAGTAGTAGTTCTCTTAGCCAGAGTAGAAATAGCCCCTTCTACCTTAGGCACTAATTGCCATGACTCTTTAATGGAGTCAGCAACCGGAAACATTCTTTTAAAGAGAGGAGACAGGGAAAAGGGTACCCTGGTTTCTACCATTCCTGTGCTATAATCTCAGTAGCACGGTCTGGCACAGGAAACACCTCTACAGAGGAAGGAACATTAAAATATTTATTAAGTTTACTAGATTTTTAGGATTGACAATGACAGGAGTGCCTGAGTCATCCAATGTAGCCAAAACCTCCTTTAACAGAAAACGGAGGTGTTCCAGCTTAAATCTGAAGGTTGCAACTTCAGCGTCAGGTGAAGGAATTATACTGTCCGAATATGAGATTTCACCTTCAGAGGCTACCAAAGTATCTTCCTCATCAGACTCCTGAGGAAGATTAACTCTGGTGATAGCAGCAGGAGCATAAACCTTACTATCTGAATCTCTAACTTTCCTCTTGCGTTTTCCCTTTAGTATAGGAAAAGCAGCTAATGCCGCAGATACCGCTGAAGATACCTGGGCAGCAATTTCTGCTTGCAAATAAACCCCACACTGGTGTTGAGAGGAACTGCAGGGCACTGTATGTGACGCCATATAGGCTAGGGACATTTGAGGAGATAGATGTGGCATTGCCTTAACAGCATCAACCTGAGAGACATTAGGCTGAGAAAATAATTTATCTTTGCATTTTAATGTCCTCTTAACACGAGGAACAAAATTGCATAGGGGAGACAATCTGGATCTTTGTGCACAAAAGACATGTATTCATGAAAGCAGCCTCCTGCTCCATGTCAGACATCTTCCTCAATATAATTGAAAAACAGATAAAGCCTTAGGAAAAAAAATATGTGTCCCCACAAAAAAAGTGCTTACCTGCCCCCTCCGCTTCCAAGGAAGATAAGCATCTGAGTTCTGCCGCACAATGTCAACACGCAAGTGCCAAAACTACTCCGTCATTAGGATCAGAAAGGAAGACAATCATGTGACCCACAGGGAAAACTAACTGTGTAACACAAAGAGCTGAAAGGGCACAGAAAAACCAGCTCGCTCAGCTAAGCCCGCTCTACTGAGAGAAAAACCCCAGCACTCCTGCGCAACGGCTTTTACTAACTGCCCGGCAGATAAAAGAAAATTTATGCTTACCTGATAAATTTGTTTCCTCTTGGACACGACGAGTCCACGGATCATCATTACTTATGGGACATTCACCTCCTGGTCAGCAGGAGGCGGCAAAGAGCACCTACAGCAAAGCTGTTAAATAGTTCCTCCCTTCCCTCCCACTCCATTCATTCGACCAAAATTAGGAAGAGAAAGGAAAAGCTAAAGGTGCAGAGGTGTCTGAAGTTTTTAGAAAAAAAATACTATCCTGTCTAAAACACAGGGCGGGCCGTGGACTCGTCGTGTCCAAGAAGAAACAAATTTATCAGGTAAGCATAAATTTTCTTTTCCTCTTAAGGACACGACGAGGCCACGGATCATCATTACTTATGGGATACAATACCCAAGCTTAGAGGACAAAGATGATACAGGAGGGACAAGACAGGATACCTAAACGGAAGGCACCACTGCTTGAAGAACCTTTCTCCCAAAAACCGCCTCAGCTGAGGCAAAAATATCAAATTTATAGAATTTGGAAAAAGTGTGAAGAGAAGACCAAGTAGCAGCTTTACAAATCTGCTCAATAGAAGCTTCATTCTTGAATACCCATGAAGAAGCCACAGCCCTAGTAGAATGAGTCGTTACCCTTCCCAGCAGTCTCATAAGCAAAGCGAATGATACTCTTCAGCCAAAAGGAAAGAGAAGTAGCCATAGCTTTCTGACCCCTTCGTTTCCCCGAGAAAACAACAAACAGGGCAGAAGACTGACGAAAGTCCTTTGTCGCTTGTAAATAAAACTTTAAAGCACGAACTACATCAAGATTGTGCAAAAGCCGTTCCTTCTGAGAAGAAGGGTTAGGACACAATGAAGGAACAACAATTTCCTGATTAATAATGCGATCAGAAACAACCTTAGGAAGGAAACCTAATTTTGTATGCAACACAACCTTATCTGCATGAAATATAAGATAAGGAGAGGTACCTTGCAAGTTCAGATACTCTACGAGCAGAAGAAATAGCAACAAGAAACAAAACCTTCCAAGATAAAAACTTAATATCTAAGGAATGCATAGGTTCAAACGGAACCCCTTGAAAAAACATTAAGAACCAAATTAAGGCCTAGATTTAGAGTTCGGCGGTAGCCGTCAAAACCAGCGTTAGAGGCTCCTAACGCTGGTTTTGGCCGCCCGCTGGTATTTGGAGTCAGTGATTAAAGGGTCTAACGCTCACTTTACAGCCGCGACTTTTCCATACCGCAGATCCCCCTACGCCATTTGCGTAGCCTATCTTTTCAATGGGATCTTTCTAACGCTGGTATTTAGAGTCGTTTCTGCAGTGAGCGTTAGAGCTCTAACGACAAGATTCCAGCCGCCTGAAAATAGCAGGAGTTAAGAGCTTTCTGGCTAACGCCGGTTCATAAAGCTCTTAACTACTGTACCCTAAACTACACTAACACCCATAAACTACCTATGTACCCCTAAACCGAGGTCCCCCCACATCGCCGCCACTCGATTAAAATTTTTAACCCCTAATCTGCCGACCGCCACCTACGTTATACTTATGTACCCCTAATCTGCTGCCCCTAACCCCGCCGACCCCTATATTATATTTATTAACCCCTAACTTGCCCCACACAACGTCGCCGCAAGCTACTTAAAATAATTAACCCCTAATCTTCCGACCGCAAATCGCCGCCACCTACGTTATCCCTATGTACCCCTAATCTTCTGCCCCTAACATCGCCGACCCCTATGTTATATTTATTAACCCCTAATCTGCCCCCCACAACGTCGCCGACACCTACCTACACTTATTAACCCCTAATCTGCCGAGCGGACCTGAGCGCTACTATAATAAAGTTATTAACCCCTAATCCGCCTCACTAACCCTATCATAAATAGTATTAACCCCTAATCTGCCCTCCCTAACATCGCCGACACCTAACTTCAATTATTAACCCCTAATCTGCCGAGCGGAGCTCACCGCTATTCTAATAAATGTATTAACCCCTAAAGCTAAGTCTAACCCTAACACTAACACCCCCCTAAGTTAAATATAATTTTTATCTAACGAAATAAATTAACTCTTATTAAATAAATGATTCCTATTTAAAGCTAAATACTTACCTGTAAAATAAATCCTAATATAGCTACAATATAAATTACATTTATATTATAGCTATTTTAGGATTAATATTTATTTTACAGGTAACTTTGTATTTATTTTAACCAGGTACAATAGCTATTAAATAGTTAAGAACTATTTAATAGTTACCTAGTTAAAATAATTACAAATTTACCTGTAAAATAAATCCTAACCTAAGATATAATTAAACCTAACACTACCCTATCAATAAAATAATTAAATAAACTACCTACAATTACCTACAATTAACCTAACACTACACTATCAATAAATTAATTAAACACAATTGCTACAAATAAATACAATTAAATAAACTATCTAAAGTACAAAAAATAAAAAAGAACTAAGTTACAGAAAATAAAAAAATATTTACAAACATAAGAAAAATATTACAACAATTTTAAACTAATTACACCTACTCTAAGCCCCCTAATAAAATAACAAAGACCCCCAAAATAAAAAATTCCCTACCCTATTCTAAATTTAAAAAGTTACAAGCTCTTTTACCTTACCAGCCCTGAACAGGGCCCTTTGCGGGGCATGCCCCAAGAAGTTCAGCTCTTTTGCCTGTAAAAGAAAACATACAATACCCCCCCCCCAACATTACAACCCACCACCCACATACCCCTAATCTAACCCAAACCCCCCTTAAATAAACCTAACACTAAGCCCCTGATGATCTTCCTACCTTGTCTTCACCATGCCAGGTTCACCGATCCGTCCTGGCTCCAAGATCTTCATCCAACCCAAGCGGGGGCTAGACATCCACTGAAGAAGTCCAGAAGAGGGTCCAAAGTCTTCCTCCTATCCGGCAAGAAGAGGACATCCGGACCGGCAAACATCTTCTCCAAGCGGCATCTTCTATGTTCTTCCATCCGATGACGACCGGCTCCATCTTGAAGACCTCCAGCGCGGATCCATCCTCTTCTTCCGACGACTAGACGACGAATGACGGTTCCTTTAAGGGACGTCATCCAAGATGGCGTCCCTCGAATTCCGATTGGCTGATAGGATTCTATCAGCCAATCGGAATTAAGGTAGGAATTTTCTGATTGGCTGATGGAATCAGCCAATCAGAATCAAGTTCAATCCGATTGGCTGATCCAATCAGCCAATCAGATTGAGCTCGCATTCTATTGGCTGTTCCGATCAGCCAATACAATGCGAGCTCAATCTGATTGGCTGATTGGATCAGCCAATCGGATTGAACTTGATTCTGATTGGCTGATTCCATCAGCCAATCAGAAAATTCCTACCTTAATTCCGATTGGCTGATAGAATCCTATCAGCCAATCGGAATTCGAGGGACGCCATCTTGGATGACGTCCCTTAAAGGAACCGTCATTCGTCGTCTAGTCGTCGGAAGAAGAGGATGGATCCGCGCTGGAGGTCTTCAAGATGGAGCCGGTCGTCATCGGATGGAAGAACATAGAAGATGCCGCTTGGAGAAGATGTTTGCCGGTCCGGATGTCCTCTTCTTGCCGGATAGGAGGAAGACTTTGGAGCACCGGATTATGGATCGCCAACCCCCGCTTGGGTTGGATGAAGATCTTGGAGCCAGGACGGATCGGTGATACCTGGATGGTGAAGACAAGGTAGGAAGATCTTCAGGGGATTAGTGTTAGGTTTATTTAAGGGGGTTTGGGTTAGATTAGGGGTATGTGGGTGGTGGGTTGTAATGTTGGGGGGGGGGTATTGTATGTTTTTTTTTTACAGGCAAAAGAGCTGAAATTCTTGGGGCATGCCCCGCAAAGGGCCCTGTTCAGGGCTGGTAAGGTAAAAGAGCTTGTAATTTTTGTATTTTAGAATAGGGTAGGGAATTTTTTATTTTGGGGGTCTTTGTTATTTTATTAGGGGGCTTAGAGTAGGTGTAATTAGTTTAAAATTGTTGTAATATTTTTCTTATGTTTGTAAATATTTTTTTATTTTCTGTAACTTAGTTCTTTTTTATTTTTTGTACTTTAGATAGTTTATTTAATTGTATTTATTTGTAGCAATTGTGTTTAATTAATTTATTGATAGTGTAGTGTTAGGTTAATTGTAGGTAATTGTAGGTATTTTATTTAATTATTTTATTGATAGGGTAGTGTTAGGTTTAATTATAACTTAGGTTAGGATTTATTTTACAGGTAAATTTGTAATTATTTTAACTAGGTAACTATTAAATAGTTCTTAACTATTTAATAGCTATTGTACCTGGTTAAAATAAATACAAAGTTACCTGTAAAATAAATATTAATCCTAAAATAGCTATAATATAAATGTAATTTATATTGTAGCTATATTATGATTTATTTTACAGGTAAGTATTTAGCTTTAAATAGGAATCATTTATTTAATAAGAGTTAATTTATTTCGTTAGATAAAAATTATATTTAACTTAGGGGGGTGTTAGTGTTAGGGTTAGACTTAGCTTTAGGGGTTAATACATTTATTAGAATAGCGGTGAGCTCCGGTCGGCAGATTAGGGGTTAATAATTGAAGGTAGGTGTCGGCGATGTTAGGGAGGGCAGATTAGGGGTTAATACTATTTATGATAGGGTTAGTGAGGCGGATTAGGGGTTAATAACTTTATTATAGTAGCGCTCAGGTCCGGTCGGCAGATTAGGGGTTAATAAGTGTAGGTAGGTGTCGGCGACGTTGTGGGGGGCAGATTAGGGGTTAATAAATATAACATAGGGGTCGGCGATGTTAGGGCAGCAGATTAGGGGTACATAGGGATAACGTAGGTGGCGGCGGTTTACGGAGCGGCAGATTAGGGGTTAAAAGTGTAATGCAGGGGTCAGCGATAGCGGGGGCGGCAGATTAGGGGTTAATAAGTGTAAGGCTAGGGGTGTTTAGACTCGGGGTACATGTTAGAGTGTTAGGTGCAGACGTAGGAAGTGTTTCCCCATAGGAAACAATGGGGCTGCGTTAGGAGCTGAACGCTGCTTTTTTGCAGGTGTTAGGTTTTTTTTCAGCTCAAACAGCCCCATTGTTTCCTATGGGAGAATCGTGCACGAGCACGTTTTTGAGGCCGGCCGCGTCCGTAAGCAACTCTGGTATCAAGAGTTGTATTTGCGGTAAAAATGCTCTACGCTCCTTTTTTGGAGCCTAACGCAGCATTTGTTTGAACTCTCGATACCAGAGTTAAATTTATGGTGCGGCCAGAAAAAAACCCGCGGAGCGTTAACAGCCCTTTTACCGCCAAACTCCAAATCTAGCCGTAAGACTCCACGGAGGAGCAATAGGTTTAAATACAGGCCTGATCCTGACCAGAGCCTGACAGAAATGATTGAACATCTGGAACAGCAGCCAGGCGTTTGTGTAGCAAAACAGACAAGGCCGAAATCTGACCCAATAAGGAACTTACTGACAAGCCCTTCTCCAACCCACTTGGAGAAAAGCTAAAATTCTAGGAATCCTAACACTACTCCACGAGTAGCCCTTAGATTCACACCAATAACGATATATACGCCATATCTTGATAAAACTAAAAGTTCAAACTCCAAGCAGTCAGCTTCAGAGAAACTAGATTTGGATAACGGAAGGGACCTTGAATGAGAAGGTCCTTCCTCAACGGGAGTCTCTAGGAAGGCAAAGACGACATCTCTACCAGATCCGGTTACCAAGTCCTGCAACGCCAGGCAGGAACAATTAGGATCACAGGAGCCCTCTCCTGCTTGATACGCGCAATGACTCGAGGAAGAAGCGCAAACTGAGAAAACAGGTAAGCCAGTTTGAAGGACCAAGGCACCGTCAGAACATCTATCAGATCCGCCTGTGGATCCCTGGATCTCGACTCGTACCTCGGAAGCTTGGCATTCAGTCGAGATGCCATGAGAGCCAACTCTGGCTGACCCCATTTGAGAGTCAGACTCGAGAACACCTCCGGATGAAGTTCCCACTCGCCCGGATGGAAAGTCTGTCTGCTCAGGAAATCCGCTTCCCAGTTATCTACCCCTGGTATGTGGATCGCAGACAGATGACAAGAGCGGATCTCCGCCCACTGAATTATATTGGATACTTCGGACATCGCCAAGGAACTCCTCGTTCCTCCCTGATGATTTATGTAAACTACCGTTGCTATATTGTGCGACTGAATTCTGATGAACTGAACCGAGGCTAACTGAGGCCAAGCCAGAAGAGCATTGAAAATCGCTCTCAATTCCAGAATGTTGATGGGAAGAAAAGACTCCTTTCGGGTCCACACTCCCTGAGCCTTCAGAAAGCCCCAGACGGCTCCCCATCCTAAAAGGCTGGCGTCTGTTGTCACATCTCCCAGGATGGGCTGCGAAAGCAAGTTCCCTGAGAGAGATGATCCAGAAACAACCACCATTGAAGAGAGGGGACAAGTCTGCATAGTCTCCATTCCATTGACTGAGCATGTTCAACTGCAGAGGTCTGAGATGGAACCGAGCAAACGGGATGATGTCCATCGCCGCCACCATCAGTCCGATTACCTCCATACACTGAGCCACTGACGGCCGCGGAGTGGAATGGAGTCTGCGAAGGTATCTATAATCTTAGATTTCCTGACTTCTGTCAGAAAAAAACCTCGTTAGGACCGAATCTATCAGAGTTCCCAAGAAAGTCACTCTTGTCCTTGGAACTAAAGAACTCTTTCTAAGTTTACCTTCCACCCGTGAGATCTCACAAAGGCTATGACAATGTCGGTATGAGACTGAGCTCGATGACAAGACGGCACATGGATTAGTATATCGTCCAAGTAAGGCGCTACCGCAATGCCCCGTAGTTTTAGGACCGCTAATAGGGATAACAGAACCTTTGTGAAAATTCTGGGTGCCATGGCTAAACCGAAGGGAAGGGCCACGAAATGGAAATGTTTGCCAAGAAAAGCAAATCTTAGCAAATGGTCCCTGTGAATAGGAACATGAAGATATGCATCCTTCAAGTCCACCGTCGTCATGAATTGACCCTCCTGGATCAACGTCAAATAGAGCGAATAGTCTCCATCTTGAAAGATGGTACTCTGAGAAACTCTTGAGGTCTAGAATTGGTCTGAAAATTCCCTCATTTTTGGGAACAACAGACAGAATTGAATAAAAACCTTGATCTCGTTCCTGAATCGGAACTGGGAAAATTACTCCCATGGAACAGAGGTCTCTTACACAACGTAAGAACGTCTCTCTCTTTATCTGGATAGCAGATAACCTTGAAAGAAGAACCTTCCTCGAGGAGGAAAGCCTTTGAACTCCAGTCTGTATCCCTGGAACACAATCTCTATCGTCCAGGGATTCTGAACATCTCTTACCCAGGCCTGAGAGAAATAAGAAAGTCTGCCGCCGACCAGATCCGGACCTGGATCGGGGGCAAACCCTTCATGCTGTCTTGGATTCGACAGCAGGCTTCTTGGATTGCTTCCCCTTGTTCCACGACTGGTTGGGTCTCCAAGTGGATTTAGGCTGGGTAAAGTTTCCATCCTGTCTGGTGGAGGAAACAAAGGAATTTCCCTTCAAGTTTTGAAAGGAACGAAAATTACACCTTCTGCTTGATTCTCTTATCTCGAGGAAAGAGACGACCCTTACCTCCAGAAATATCTGAAATAATCTCCTTCAGGCCAGGTCCAAACAAGGTCCTTCCCTTGTAAGGAATAGCCAGAGCTTTCTGCCGACCAGGGCTTTAATCATAAAGCTCTGCGAGCTAAGATAGAAAAACCTGAAGTCTTTGCAGCTAACTTAGTAATGTGCAAAGAAGCATCCATAATAAAGGCATTAACTAATTTAAGTGCCGTAATCCTATCTTGGATCTCATCCAGAGGGGTCTCAGTTCTGAAAGACTAAGACAGAGCGTCAAACCAGTAAGCTACGGCACTAGTTACCGTAGCGATGCATGTCGCAGGTTGCAGCAATAACCCCATAGGATCTTTAAACGCACAGCTATCCTCAATGGGAATAGTCGCACGCTTGGCCAGGGTAGAAACAGCTCCTTCTACCTTAGGAACCGTCTGTCAACTCTCCTTTATAGCTTTTGCTATAGGAAACATTTTCTTAAGACCCGGGGATGGAGAAAAAGGAATAACTGGTCTTTCCTATTCCTTAGAAATAATCTCCAAAGTTTTCTTAGGTACCGGAAAAAACATCAGAACATGATGGAAAATTAAAATATCTATCCATCTTACTCAATTTTTCAGGAGGCACTACTATAGTAGTGTCACAGTCATCTAAGGGTGCCAAAACCTCCCTAAGCAACAACCGGAGGTGTTCCAACCTAAAACTGAAAGAAACCACCTCTGAATCTGTTAAAGGTGTTGAACTTTCCAAGTCAGAAATTTCACTCTCTGATAGAGACTCCGAAACCTCTACCTCAATTCCCAGAGTGGGCATATCCGAAATGGGCACCATTGCATCAGCAAACTCACTAACCCCATGGTTGCTCCTTTTTTAACGCCTGCCCTGTAACATAGGGAGGGCAGATAATGCATCAGAAATGGCAGAAGACATAACCTTAGCTATGTCCATTAAAGTAAATCCAGACAAGGCTGGAGCAGGAGTACAGGGCACTGCTTGAGCGGGCAATAGTTCTTGGGACTCTTGGGGAGACAACTGCGGCATACTTCGAATCTCAACCTGAGACCCTTGAGAAGCATCTGCCTTAGATAGGGCTTGCTCATTAAATATCTTTAAATCTCAAGGCCGTCTCAACGCAAGAGGAACAAAAAGTAACAGGTGGTGCCACCTGAACATTCAAGCACATAGATCATCCATCTCAATCACAGAGTAGATTCAAAAAATAAAAATGTACACTTTTTTCTTTTTAAAATGCTACTATGTCTTTAAAACATAAAAAACAAACAATAGAAATGCGCACTGCAAAATAGCAACACTTTGTTAGAGCTAATCAGTAAAATAAAACGTTATAACAATAACAGTCCTGTGCCTTTACATTTTAAAATGTTAACAATATTTTTCCTCTTTGTCTGATCTTTTGTTTAAAGCACTTTCTGAGCCTATTAAACACTGAATTCAGACACCTTTACACCTCAGCCTTCTGCTGAGGTGCCTACCTGCCCCCAACAACCGAGTATTCCTCTATCGTCTCAGCAGGGAGAACGTTCCAGATGAAAACCGGAAAACAGGATCCACCTCAGTAGCAAGCGGTATCACCGTTTGTCTAGATAATCTAATCCCCAGACACTCGGTAATACAGCCCCATGCGACTTAATACAGCATGGCCATGAACCAGGAAGCGCCCGAAAATAGGCTCCGCCCATCGTTGGCGTCACCTAAAAAAACAGAATTTATGCTTACCTGATAAATTACTTTCTCCAACGGTGTGTCTGGTCCACGGCGTCATCCTTACTTGTGGGATATTCTCTTCCCCAACAGGAAATGGCAAAGAGTCCCAGCAAAGCTGGTCACATGATCCCTCCTAGGCTCCGCCTACCCCAGTCATTCGACCGACGGACAGGAGGAAATATGCATAGGAGAAATCATATGATACCGTGGTGACTGTAGTTAGAGAAAATAATTCATCAGACCTGATTAAAAAAACCAGGGCGGGCCGTGGACCGGACACACCGTTGGAGAAAGTAATTTATCAGGTAAGCATAAATTCTGTTTTCTCCAACATAGGTGTGTCCGGTCCACGGCGTCATCCTTACTTGTGGGAACCAATACCAAAGCTTTAGGACACGGATGAAGGGAGGGAGCAAATCAGGTCACCTAAACGGAAGGCACCACAGTTTGCAAAACCTTTCTCCCAAAAATAGCCTCCGAAGAAGCAAAAGTATCAAATTTGTAAAATTTGGCAAAAATGTGTAGTGAAGACCAAGTCGCTGCCTTACATATCTGATCAACAGAAGCCTCGTTCTTGAAGGCCCATGTGGAAGCCACAGCCCTAGTAGAGTGAGCTGTGATTCTTTCAGGAGGCTGCCGTCCGGCAGTCTCATAAGCCAATCGGATAATGCTTTTAAGCCAAAAGGAAAGAGAGGTAGAAGTCGCTTTTTGACCTCTCCTTTTACCAGAATAAACCACAAACAAGGAAGATGTTTGTCTGAAATCTTTAGTAGCCTCTAAATAGAACTTTAGAGCACGGACTACGTCCAAATTGTGTAACAAACGTTCCTTCTTTGAAGCTGGATTCGGACACAAAGAAGGAACAACTATCTCCTGGTTAATATTTTTGTTAGAAACAACTTTAGGAAGAAAACCAGGCTTAGTACGCAAAACCACCTTATCTGCGTGGAACACCAGATAAGGAGGAGAACACTGCAGAGCAGATAACTCTGAAACTCTTCTAGCAGAAGAAATTGCAACCAAAAACAAAACTTTCCAAGATAATAACTTAATATCTACGGAATGTAAGGGTTCAAACGGAACCCCTTGAAGAACTGAAAGAACTAAATTTAGACTCCAGGGAGGAGTCAAAGGTCTGTAAACAGGCTTGATCCTAACCAGAGCCTGAACAAATGCTTGAACATCTGGCACAGCTGCCAGTCTTTTGTGAAGTAAAACAGATAAAGCAGAGATCTGTCCCTTCAGAGAACTTGCAGATAATCCTTTCTCCAAACCTTCTTGTAGAAAGGAAAGAATCTTAGGAATTTTTATCTTGTTCCAAGGGAATCCTTTAGATTCACACCAATAGATATATTTTTTCCATATTTTATGGTAAATTTTTCTAGTTACAGGCTTTCTAGCCTGAATCAGAGTATCTATTACAGAATCTGAAAACCCACGCTTTGATAAAATTAAGCGTTCAATCTCCAAGCCGTCAGTTGGAGGGAAGCCAGATTCGGATGTTCGAATGGACCTTGAACAAGAAGGTCCTGTCTCAAAGGTAGCTTCCATGGTGGAGCCGATGACATATTCACCAGGTCTGCATACCAAGTCCTGCGTGGCCACGCAGGAGCTATCAAGATTACCGAAGCCCTCTCCTGATTGATCCTGGCTACCAGCCTGGGAATGAGAGGAAATGGTGGGAACACATAAGCTAGGTTGAAGGTCCAAGGCACTACTAGTGCATCCACTAGAGTCGCCTTGGGATCCCTGGATCTGGACCCGTAGCAAGGAACCTTGAAGTTCTGACGAGACGCCATCAGATCCATGTCTGGAATGCCCCATAATTGAGTTATTTGGGCAAAGATTTCTGGATGGAGTTCCCACTCCCCCGGATGGAATGTCTGACGACTCAGAAAATCCGCTTCCCAATTTTCCACTCCTGGGATGTGGATTGCAGACAAGTGGCAAGAGTGATCCTCCGCCCAATGAATTATTTTGGTCACTTCTTCCATCGCCAGGGAACTCCTTGTTCCCCCCTGATGATTGATATATGCAACAGTCGTCATGTTGTCTGATTGAAACCTTATGAATTTGGCCTTTGCTAGTTGAGGCCAAGCTTTGAGAGCATTGAATATCGCTCTCAATTCCAGAATGTTTATCGGGAGAAGAGATTCTTCCCGAGACCATAGACCCTGAGCTTTCAGGGGTTCCCAGACCGCGCCCCAGCCCACCAGGCTGGCGTCGGTCGTGACAATGACCCACTCTGGTCTGCGGAAGCTCATTCCCTGTGACAGATTGTCCAGGGTCAGCCACCAACGGAGTGAATCTCTGGTCTTTTGATCTACTTGAATCGTCGGAGACAAGTCTGTATAATCCCCATTCCACTGTCTGAGCATGCACAGTTGTAATGGTCTTAGATGAATTCGTGCAAAAGGAACTATGTCCATTGCAGCAGCCATCAATCCTATTACTTCCATGCACTGCGCTATGGAAGGACGAAGAACAGAATGAAGTACTTGACAAGAGCTTAGAATCTTTGATTTTCTGACCTCTGTCAGAAAAATCCTCATTTCTAAGGAATCTATTATCGTTCCCAAGAAGAGAACTCTTGTTGACGGGGACAGAGAACTCTTTTCTTTGTTCACCTTCCATCCGTGAGATCTGAGAAAGGCTAGGACGATGTCCGTATGAGCCTTTGCTTTTGACAGGGACGACGCTTGAATCAGGATGTCGTCCAAGTAAGGTACTACTGCAATGCCCCTTGGTCTTAGAACCGCTAGAAGGGACCCTAGTACCTTTGTGAAAATCCTTGGAGCAGTGGCTAATCCAAATGGAAGTGCCACAAACTGGTAATGCTTGTCCAGAAAAGCGAACCTTAGGAACTGATGATGTTCCTTGTGGATAGGAATATGTAGGTACGCATCCTTTAAATCCACGGTGGTCATAAATTGACCTTCCTGGATGGTGGGAAGAATCGTTCGAATGGTTTCCATTTTGAACGATGGAACCCTGAGAAATTTGTTTAGGATCTTGAGATCTAAAATTGGTCTGAATGTTCCCTCTTTTTTGGGAACTATGAACAGGTTGGAATAAAAACCCATCCCTTGTTCTCTTATTGGAACTGGATGAATCACTCCCATCTTTAACAGGTCTTCTACACAATGTAAGAATGCCTGTCTTTTTATTTGGTTTGAAGATAATTGAGACCTGTGGAACCTTCCCCTTGGGGGTAGTTCCTTGAATTCCAGGAGATAACCTTGAGAAACTATTTCTAGCGCCCAAGGATCCTGAACATCTCTTGCCCAAGCCTGAGCAAAGAGAGAAAGTCTGCCCCCCACCAGATACGGTCCCGGATCGGGGGCCATCCCTTCATGCTGTTTTGGTAGCAGTGGTAGGCTTCTTGGCCTGCTTACCCTTGTTCCAGCCTTGCATCGGTCTCCAGGCTGGTTTGGGTTGTGAAGTATTACCCTCTTGCTTAGAGGATGTAGAGTTAGAGGCTGGTCCGTTTCTTTGAAAGGGACGAAAATTAGGCTTATTTTTAGCCTTAAAAGACCTATCCTGAGGGAGGGCGTGGCCCTTTCCCCCGGTGATGTCTGAAATAATCTCTTTCAAATCAGGCCCAAATAGTGTTTTACCCTTGAAAGGGATGTTAAGCAATTTTGTCTTGGAAGACACATCCGCTGACCAAGACTTTAGCCAAAGCGCTCTGCGCGCCACGATAGCAAACCCTGAATTTTTCGCAGCTAATCTAGCTAATTGCAAAGCGGCATCTAAAATAAAAGAGTTAGCCAATTTAAGTGCTTGAACTCTGTCCATAACCTCCTCATACGAAGATTCTTTATTGAGCGACTTTTCTAGTTCCTCGAACCAGAAACACGCTGCCGTAGTGACAGGAACAATGCATGAAATTGGTTGTAGAAGGTAACCTTGCTGAACAAACATCTTTTTTAGCAAACCCTCTCATTTTTTATCCATAAGATCTTTGAAAGCACAACTATCTTTGATAGGAATAGTAGTGCGTTTGTTTAGAGTAGAAACCGCCCCCTCGACCTTGGGGACTGTCTGCCATAAGTCCTTTCTGGGGTCGACTATAGGAAATAATTTCTTAAATATAGGGGGGGGAACAAAAGGTATGCCGGGCCTTTCCCACTCCTTATTTACTATGTCCGCCACCCGCTTGGGTATAGGAAAGGCGTCGGGGGGCACCGGAACCTCTAGGAACTTGTCCATCTTACATAATTTCTCTGGAATGACCAAATTGTCACAATCATCCAGAGTAGATAATACCTCCTTAAGCAGTGCGTGGAGATGTTCTAATTTAAATTTAAATGTTACAACATCAGGTTCAGCTTGTTGAGAAATTTTTCCTGAATCTGAAATTTCTCCCTCAGACAAAACCTCCCTCCTGGCCCCTTCAGATTGGTGTGAGGGTATGTCAGAACAGTTATCATCAGCGTCCTCTTGCTCTTCAGTGTTTAAAACAGAGCAATCGCGCTTTCTCTGATAAGTAGGCATTTTGGATAAAATGTTTGCTATAGAGTTATCCATTACAGCCGTTAATTGTTGCATGGTAATAAGAATTGGCGCGCTAGATGTACTAGGGGCCTCTTGTGTGGGCAAAACTGGTGTAGGCACAGAAGGGGATGATGTAGTATCATGCTTACTCCCCTCATTTGAGGAATCATCTTGGGCAATATCATTATCTGTGGCATCATTGTCCCTACTTTGTTTGGACACTACGGCACAATTATCACATAAATTTAAATGGGGAGAAACCTTGGTTTTCATACATATAGAACATAGCTTATCTGATGGTACAGACATGTTAAACAGGCTTAAACTTGTCAACAAAGCACAAAAAACGTTTTAAAATAAAACCGTTACTGTCACTTTAAATTTCAAACTGAACACACTTTATTACTGAATATGTGAAAAAGTATGAAGGAATTGTTCAAAATTCACCAAAATTTCACCACAGTGTCTTAAAGCCTTAAAAGTATTGCAAACCAAATTTCAAAGCTTTAACCCTTAAATTAACGGAACCAGAGCCGTTTTTACATTTAACCCCTATACAGTCCCAGCTATCTGCTTTGCTGAGACCCAACCAAGCCCAGAGGGGAATACGATACCAAATGACGCCTTCTATAAGCTTTTTCAGTGGTTCTTAGCTCCTCACACATGCATCTGCATGCCTTGCTCTCCAAAAACAACTGCGCATTAGTGGCGCGAAAATGAGGCTCTGTCTATAACTAGAAAAGGCCCCCATCTGAAAAAGGTGTCCAATACAGTGCCTGCCGTTTTTCTAAACAATCCCCAAGATTATAATAACTATTAAGAGTTAGAATCTGCAAATTATGCTTAGCAAAGTAATCGTTTTAGCCCAGAAAAATGTCTACCAGTTTTTTAAGCCCTTATGAAGCCCTTTATTCTTTTACTTAATCTAAGAAAATGGCTTACCGGTCCCCATAAGGGGAAATGACAGCCTTCCAGCATTACATAGTCTTGTTAGAAATATGGCCAGTCATACCTCAAGCAGAAAAAGTCTGCCAACTGTTTCCCCCAACTGAAGTTACTTCATCTCAACAGTCCTGTGTGGAAACAGCAATCGATTTTAGTAACGTCTGCTAAAATCATCTTCCTCTTACAAACAGAAATCTTCATCTCTTTTCTGTTTCAGAGTAAATAGTACATACCAGCACTATTTTAAAATAACAAACACTTGATTGAAGAATAAAAACTACATTTAAACACCAAAAAACTCTTAACCATCTCCGTGGAGATGTTGCCTGTGCAACGGCAAAGAGAATGACTGGGGTAGGCGGAGCCTAGGAGGGATCATGTGACCAGCTTTCCTGGGACTCTTTGCCATTTCCTGTTGGGGAAGAGAATATCCCACAAGTAAGGATGACGCCGTGGACCGGACACACCTATGTTGGAGAAAACAGCTCCAAAAACGTCAGGGAAGTTAAAACGATCCTTCCCTTAATAAAACTTATGCAAACATGCCCAAAGTAATATTCATGACTCCCCCACACAAACTGCCCCAGTGCCTGTACTAAATAAACCCTTTTTACATTTGAAAGCAAAGGGTAAAAAGTACCAGAGCTGCACAGCAGCCTTCAAACATTAAAGTTCCATAATCATCCTTGCTTGCTTAGATGAATAAAAACGGGCACTTACCTCAATGCTGACCGACAGCAAGATCTTCCATCAGGTGTAAGAGGTCCTTCTTCTCCCTCCCATAGCCCTGTGGAAGCAGATCAGACTGAGTTACCATGCACTTAGGCTATCTATAATGGGGCAGCAACACTTAGGAGGCGCAGTGAGAATTATGTACCACCAGTTCCTAATGCTTTAAAGCCACCAAAAAGTCCTACTGTAGAGACTGATTAGGTCTAGGCTACTACCCAGATCAAAGTAGCACATTCTGGCACTACTTAAAAACAACAAACTCTTGATTGGAGAATCTTTTTCTAACACCTCACTTTGCCAACTCCTATTACTAACGCAGGCACTGGAGTGGGATGGAAGGGAGGAGCTATTTAACAGCTTTGCTGTAGGTGCTCTTTGCCGCCTCCTGCTGACCAGGAGGTGAATATCCCATAAGTAATGATGATCCGTGGACTCGTCATGTCCTTAAGAGGAAACTATATTTTGCGGAGCCGGTATACACAAACTGATACACAGTCCATGAAAAAATGTAACCCCTTCACAACAATTCTGCACAGAGCCAACTAAAATTATGTCAATACCTTCCTAACTATAAGAAGGCTTAACCCATACAGTCTCTCATCACATACAATAAACGTGACTGCATTCTGCCACAATTAATCCTACTCGGGATCTATTTGTCCCCTTAAAGCTGCAGGGAATCTTAAAAGTGCTAGTCTCCTACTCAGAAGACAGAAAAGCATTTACCTGCATCTAGCCGTCCGGCAGGAGCTTACCTGGTATGAGAGGACACATACGCCTCAAAGAGACCTGTGGAAAAAAGAAAAAACAGAGTAAACCTATTCTGGCTTTCTATATCATGGGCAGCAAATATGTTAGGAAAACGCAGCAAGGCCCACCTTACAAGTTCATAATTGCTTTAAAGCCACCACTGCCCTACTGAAGAGACTAACGTGGAGTACGGCTAGAACCAGAATTCTTGCTTGTAGCGAAAATATTCCAGTTTTCTTCAGACACCAAAACTTCACCTCCTCCATTGACAGAGGCAAAGAGAATGACTGGGGGTTATGGGTAGGGGAGTGACACTTAACAGCTTGGCTGTGGTGCTCTTTGCCTCCTCCTGCTGGCCAGGAGTGATATTCCCACAAGTAATTGAGGATGTCGTGGACTCACCATATCTTAGGAAAGAAAGGAGAACACAAGGATAAAATTTAAAAAAAAAATCCCCTTTTAGAGAAAAAAACACAAACAATAAACTCTTAAAATAAAGAATAAGCTCTGGCTCTTGAAAACTTTAGGAATTCTTACCCCCCTGACAGAGCATTGCGAACAAAAACATAATTTATGTAAGAATTAACCTGAAAAATACATTTCTTTCATATTGGCAAGAGTCCATGAGCTAGTGACGTATGGGATATACAATCCTACCAGGAGGGGCAAAGTTTCCCAAACCTCAAAATGCCTATAAATACAACCCCCACCACACCCACAATTCAGTTTAATGAATAGCCAAGAAGTGGGGTGATAAGAAAGGAGAAAAAGGCATCAACAAGGAATTGGAATAATTGTGCTTTATACAAAAAAATCATAACCACCATAAAAAGGGTGGGCCTCATGGACTCTTGCCAATATGAAAGAAATGAATTTATCAGGTAAATTCTTACATAAATTATGTTTTTTTCATGTAATTGGCAAGAGTCCATAAGCTAGTGACGTATGGGATAGCAAATACCCAAGATGTGGAACTCCACGCAAGAGTCACTAGAGAGGGAGGGATAAAAATAAAGACAGCCAATTCCGCTGAAAAATAAATACACAATCCAAATCAAAAGGTTTAATCTTTATAATGAAAAAAACAAATTATAATCAGAAGAATCAAACTGAAACAGCTGCCTGAAGTACTTTTCTACCAAAAACTGCTTCTGAAGAAGAAAAAACATCAAAATGGTAGAATTTAGTAAAAGTATGCAAAGAAGACCAAGTTGCTGCTTTTCAAATCTGATCAACAGAAGCTTCATTCTTAAAAGCCCAGGAAGTAGAAACAGACCTAGTAGAATGAGCCGTAATCCTCGGAGGCGGGGATTTACCCGACTCCAAATAAGCATGATGAATCAAAAGCTTTAACAAAGATGCCAAAGAAATGGCAGAAGCCTTCTGACCTTTCCTAGAACCAGAAAAGATAACACATAGACTAGAAGTCTTCCTGAAATCTTTAGTAGCTTCAACATAATATTTCAAAGCTCTTACCACATCCAAAGAATGTAAAGATCTCTCCAGAGAATTCTTAAAATTAGGACACAAAGAAGGGACAACAATTTCTCTACTAAAATTTAAACGAAGTCCACAAAACCGCCTTATCCTGATGAAAAATAAGAAAAGGAGACTCACAAGAAAGAGCAGATAATTCAGAAACTCTTCTAGCAGAAGAGATGGCCAAAAGGAACAACACTTTCCAAGAAAGTAATTTAATGTCCAGAGAATGCATAGGCTTAAACGGAGGAGCCTGTAAAGCCTTCAAAACCAAATTAAGATTCCAAGGAGGAGAAAATTGATTTAATGACAGGCTTGATACGAACCAAAGCCTGTACAAAACAATGAATATCAGGAAGTTTTAGCAATTTTTTTGTGGAACAGAACAGAAAGAGCAGAGATTTGTCCTTTCAAGGAACTTGCAGACAAACCCTTATCTAAAGCATCCTGAAGAAACTGTAAAATTCTAGGAATTTTAAAAAAATGCCAAGAGAATTTATGAGACGAGCACCATGAAATGTAAGTCTTCCAAACTTGATAATAAATCTTTCTAGACACAGCTTTAGGAGCCTGCAACATAGTATTAATCAGAAACCTCTATGACTAAGGACTAAGCGTTCAATTTCCATACCTTCCAATTTAATGATTTGAGATCCTGATAGAAAAACGGTCCTTGAGATAGAAGGTCTGGTCTTAACGGGAGTGGCCAAGGTTGGCAACTGGACATCCGAATAAGATCCACATACCAAAACGTGTGTGGCCATGCTGGAGCCACCAGCAGCACAAACGAACGCCCCAATATGATTTTGGAAAAAATATACGCAGGTTGATAACTCCAAGGAAGTGTCAACGCATCCACTGCTTCCGCCTGAGGATCCCTGGACCTGGACAGATACCTGGGAAGTTTTCGGTTTAGATGAGAAGCCATCTAATCTATTTCTGGAAGCCCCCACATCTGAACAATCTGAAAAAACATATCTGGGTGAAGAGACCACTCTCCCGGATGCAAAGTCTGGCGACTGAGATAATCCGCTTCCCAAATGTCTATACCTGGGATATGGACCGCAGAAATTAGACAGGAGCTGGATTCCGCCCAAGCAAGTATCCAAGATACTTCTTTCATAGCTTGAGGACTGTGAGTCCTACCCTGATGATTGACATACGCCACGGTTGTGACATTGTCTGTCTGAAAACAAATAAACGGTTCTCTCTTAAGTAGTGGCCAAAACTGAAGAGCTCTGAGAATCGCACGGGGTTCCAAAATATTGAATAGTAATCTCGCCTCTTGAGATTTCCAAACCCCTTGCGCTGTCAGAGATCCCCAGACAGCTCCCCAACCTGAAAGACTCGCATCTGTTGTGATCACAGTCCAGGTTGGACGAACAAGAGAGGCCCCTTGAACTATACGATGGTGATCTAACCACCAAGTCAGAGATAGTCGAATATTGGGATTTAAGGATATTAATTGTGATATCTTTGTATAATCCCTGCACCATTGGTTCAGCATACAAAGCTGAAGAGGTCTCATGTGAAAACGAGCAAAGGGGATCGCGTCTGATGCTGCAGTCATGAGACCTAAAACCTCCATGCACATAGCTACTGAAGGGAATGATTGAAACTGAAGGTTCCGACAAGCTGCAACCAATTTCAGACGTCTCGTTTCTGCTAGAGACAAAGTCATGGATACTGAATCTATTTGGAAATCTAAAAAGGTTACCCTTGTCTGAGGAATCAAAGAACTTTTTGGTAAATTGATCCTCCAACCATGTCTTTGAAGAAACAACACTAGTTGATTTGTGTGAGATTCTGCAGAACGTAAAGACTGAGCAAGTACCAAGATATCGTCCAAATAAGGAAATACCGCAATACTCCGCTCTCTGATTACAGAGAGTAGGGCACCAAGAACCTTTGAAAAGATCCTTGGAGCTGTCGCTAGGCCAAAAGGAAGAGCAACAAATTGGTAATGCTTGTCTAGAAAAAAGAGAATCTCAGGAACTGATAGTGATCTGGATGAATCGGAATATGAAGATATGCATCCTGTAAGTCTATTGTGGACATATAATGCCCTTGCTGAACAAAAGGCAGAATAGTCCTTATAGTCACCATTTTGAATGTTGGTATTCTTATGTAACGATTCAAAATTTTTAGATCCAGAACTGGTCTGAAAGAATTCTCCTTCTTTGGGACAATGAACAGATTTGAATAAAACCCCAGACCCCGTTCCTGAAAAGGAACCGGAACAATTACCCCAGATAACTCCAGGTCTGAAACACACTTCAGGAAAGCCTGAGCTTTCTCTGGGTTCACTGGAATGCGTGAGAGAAAGAAACTTCTCACAAGCGGTCTTACTTTGAAACCTATTCTGTACTCCTGAGAGACAATGTTCTGAATCCAATGATTTTGGACTGAATTGATCCAAACATCCTTGAACAATCTTAGTCTGCCCCATACCAGCTGAGCTGGAATGAGGGCCGCACCTTCATGCGGACTTGGGGGCTGATTTAGATCCTTTAAATGGCTTGGATTTATTCCAAAATTAGGAAAAGAGAAGGTCGAACAACATCCATTACTTAAAACATAGCATTTATTGATCCAAAATGATATTAAAAATCATTCATCTCACCACCTCATAAAACAACAACATGAAACAGTTCAAAAACAGCTGTGTGATAGAGCAGCATACGCGTTTTGGCTAAAGAGCCATATTCATAGCATAACATAAGGTAGGAAGCCTCACTCTTATATTTACCCAACTACACAGTGGTGATATTTACAGCCTGACGACGGAGAGAAATGTTTTATGCATTGGGGTAAGCTTGCTGTTTAATTTATACCTTGCGCGCTGTCGCATATCATTGATGAAGTTGACAGCCGTGTTATCAGCTGCATTATTAACACTGTAGGACTTCTTACACTCGAATGGGCAATTTCTTATTATTGTAAACCTAGTGCATTCACTGACTCTATACTGCACTGAGTTCCTACATACCAGAGGTTTATTTGTGGACTTCCTTGTCTCCTCATCTCTGCTGTTTCTCTGGATTTATTCCAGACTGGAGAAGGCTTCCAATTGGAAACCGTTCCCTTAGGGGAAGGATTAGGTTTCTGTTCCTTATTTTGTCGAAAGGAACGAAAACGGTTAGCAGCCTTAAATTTACCCTTAGGTTTTTTATCCTGAGGCAAAAAAGCTCCCTTCCCCCCAGTGACAGTTGAAATAATCGAATCCAACTGAGAACCAAATAATTTATTACCTTGGAAAGCAAGAGATAGCAACGTTGATTTAGAAGTCATATCAGCATTCCAAGATTTAAGCCATAAAGCTCTTCTAGCTAAAATAGCTAAAGACATATATCGAACATCAATTCTGATGACATAAAAAATGGCATCACAAATGAAACTATTAGCATGTTGAATTAAAGGGACAGTCTAGTCAAAATTAAACTTTCATTATTCAGATAGGACATGTCATTTTATTCAACTTTCAAATTTACTTTTATCATCAAATTTGCTTTTTTCTCTTAGTATTCTTAGTTTAGACTAAACCTAGGCAGACTCATATGCTAATTTCTAAACCCTTGAGGGCTGCCTCTTATCACAGGCTTTTTAAAGGGACAGTCTAGGCCAAAATAAACGTTCATGATTCAGATAGAGCATGTAATTTTAAACAATTTTTCAATTTACTTTTATCACCAATTTTGCTTTGTTCTCTTGGTATTCTTAGTTGAAAGCTTAACCTAGGAGGTTCATATGCTAATTTCTTAGACCTTGAAGCCCACCTCTTTTCAGATTGCATTTTAACAGTTTTTCACCAATAGAGGGTGTTAGTTCACGTATTTCATATAGATAACACTGTGCTCGTGCACGTGAAGTTATCTGGGAGCAGGCACTGATTGGCTAGACTGCAAGTCTGTCAAAAAAAATGAAAAAGGGGCAGTTTGCAGAGGCTTAGATACAAGATAATCACAGAGGTTAAAAGTATATTATTATAACTGTGTTGGTTATGCAAAACTGGGGAATGGGTAATAAAGGGATTATCTATCTTTTTAAACAATAAAAATTCTGGTGTAGACTGTCTCTTTAAATTCCTTTTCAACACAAAGTGACAAAGTACACGTGGGCCATATAGATAACACTGTGTACAGGCACAGGCAGTTATTTAAGATTTAGCCCAACACAATGCTAACTGCAAGACAATAGATAATAAACAGTCACAGTCATGTGATCAGGGGGCTGGAAGAAGGTTCTTAGATACAAGGTAATAACAGAGGTAAAAAGTGTATTAATATAACAGTGTTGGTTATGCAAAACTGGGGAATGGGTAATAAAGGGATTATCTATCTTTTAAAACAATAACAATGTTATGGTAGACTGTCCCTTTAACTTAAACATTATGATCTGGTACTTGTTGCACTAAGGATTCCAACCAAAAAGTTGAAGAAGCTGCTACATCAGCCAAAGAAATAGCAGGCCTAAGAAGATGACCTGAACATAAATAAGCCTTCCTTAGATAAGATTCCAGTTTCCTATCTAAAGGATCTTTAAAAGAAGTACTATCTGCTGGCCCCATCAACTTTGGGGATCTTTTCCCAAAACTCTAATCTATCAGTCAGCAAAGGATACAGTTTCTTAAACCTTGAAGAAGGAGTAAAAGAAGTACCCAATTTATTCCATTCCCTAGAAATCACATCTGAAATAGCATCAGGAACTGGAAAAACCTCAGGAATAGCTACATGAGGTCTAAAAACCGAATTTAAACGTTTACTGGTTTTAATATCAAGAGGACTAGTCTCCTCCATATCTAATGCAATCAACAGCTCTTTTAATAAGGAACGAATATACTCCATTTTAAATAAGTATGAAGATTTGTCAGTGTCAATATCTGAGGCAGAATCTTCTGAACCAGATAGATCCTCATCAGAGATAGATAAATCAGAATGTTGTCGGTCATTTAAAAATTCATCAATTTTATGAGAGGTTTTAAAAGACCTTTAACGTTTATTAGAAGGCGGTATGGCAGACAAAGCCATCTGAATTGAATTAGAAACAAATTCTCTCAAATTAACAGGAATATCCTGAGCATTAGATGTTGAAGGACCAGCAACAGGTAATGGACTACTACTAATGGAAAACAGAATTTATGCTTACCTGATAAATTACTTTCTCTTGTGGTGTATCCAGTCCACGGATTCATCCTTTACTTGTGGGATATTCTCCTTCCTAACAGGAAGTGGCAAAGAGAGCACACAGCAGAGCTGTCCATATAGCTCCCCCTCTAGCTCCACCCCCCAGTCATTCGACCAGAGGTTAGGAAGAAAAAGGAGAAACCATAGGGTGCAGTGGTGACTGTAGTTTAAACAAAAAAATCTACCTGACTTAATAGCCAGGGCGGGCCGTGGACTGGATACACCACAAGAGAAAGTAATTTATCAGGTAAGCATAAATTCTGTTTTCTCTTGTAAGGTGTATCCATTCCACGGATTCATCCTTTACTTGTGGGATACCAATACCAAAGCTTTAGGACACGGATGAAGGGAGGGAACAAGACAGGTACCTTAAACGGAAGGCACCACTGCTTGTAAAACCTTTCTCCCAAAAATAGCCTCCGAAGAAGCAAAAGTATCGAATTTGTAAAATTTGGAAAAAGTATGCAGCGAAGACCAAGTCGCTGCCTTACAAATCTGTTCAACAGAAGCCTCATTTTTAAAAGCCCATGTGGAAGCCACTGCTCTGGTAGAATGAGCAGTAATTGTTTCAGGAGGCTGCTGGCCAGCAGTCTCATAGGCCAGACGGATGATGCTTTTCAGCCAAAAGGAAAGAGAGGTAGCAGTCGCCTTCTGACCTCTCCTCTTACCAGAATAGATGACAAACAATGAAGTTGTTTGTCTGAAATCCTTAGTTGCTTGTAAATAGAACTTTAAAGCATGAAACACATCGAGATTGTGTAACAGACGTTCCTTCTTCGAAGAAGGATTAGGACACAGAGAAGGAACAACAATTTCCTGATTAATATTCTTATTAGACACAACCTTAGGAAGAAAACCGGGTTTGGTACGCAAAACTACCTTATCTGCGTGGAAAACCAAATAAGGTGAGTCACACTGCAAAGCAGATAACTCTGAAACTCTTCGAGCAGAAGAGATAGCTACCAAAAACAAAACTTTCCAAGATAAAAGTTTAATATCTATGGAATGTAAAGATTCAAACGGAACCCCTTGCAGAACTGAAAGAACTAAATTCAGACTCCATGGCGAAGCCACAGGTCTATAAACAGGCTTGATTCTGACTAAAGCCTGACTAAACGCTTGAACGTCTGGTACCTCTGCCAGACGTTTGTGTAAAAGAATAGACAAAGCAGATATCTGTCCTTTTAAGGAACTAGCTGATAATCCTTTCTCCAATCCTTCTTGGAGAAAGGACAATATCCTGGGAATCCTAATCTTACTCCATGAGTAACCCTTGGATTCGCACCAACAAAGATATTTTCGCCAAATCTTATGGTAGATTTTCCTGGTGACAGGCTTTCTGGCCTGATTCAGGGTATCGATAACCGACTCAGAGAAACCACGCTTAGATAGAATTAGGCGTTCAATCTCCAAGCAGTCAGACGCAGAGAAATGAGATTTGGATGTTTGAAAGGACCTTGAAGTAGAAGGTCCTGCCTCATTGGCAGAGTCCATGGTGGAACGGATGACATGTCCACTAGGTCTGCATACCAGGTCCTGCGTGGCCACGCAGGCGCTATTAGAATCACCGACGCCCTCTCCTGCTTGATTCTGGCCACCAGACGAGGAAGGAGAGGAAACGGTGGAAACACATAGGCCAGATTGAAGGACCAAGGCGCTGCTAGAGCATCTATCAACGCCGCCTGGGGATCCCGGGACCTGGACCCATAAAGAGGAATTTTGGCATTCTGATGGGACGCCATCAGATCCAATTCTGGAGTGCCCCATCGCTGAATCAGCTGGGCAAATACCTCCGGGTGGAGTTCCCACTCCCCCGGATGAAAAGTCTGACGACTTAGAAAATCCGCTTCCCAGTTGTCTACTCCTGGGATGTGAATTGCTGAGAGGTGGCAAGAGTGATCCTCCGCCCACCTGATTATTTTCGCTACCATTAATCCGATTGTCTCCATGCACTGAGCTACAGATGGCCGAGGAATGGAATGAAGAGCTCGGAAAGTAGTTAAGAGTTTTAACTTTCTGACCTCCGTCAGAAATATTTTAATTTCTACCGAGTTTATTAGTGTTCCTAGGAAGGGAACTCTTGTGAGGGGGGAGAGAGAACTCTTTTTGATGTTCACCTTCCACCCGTGAGACCTCAGAAAGGCCACTACAATTTCCGTGTGAGACTTGGCTCTTTGGAAAGTTGACGCCTGAATTAAGATGTCGTCTAGATAAGGCGCCACTGCTATGCCCCACGGCCTTAGCACCGCCAGGAGGGACCCTAGCACCTTTGTGAAAATTCTGGGAGCAGTGGCCAACCCGAAAGAGAGAGCCACAAACTGATAATGCTTGTCCAGAAAAGCGAACCTGAGAAACTGGTGATGATCTTTGTGGATAGGAATGTGTAAATACGCATCCTTTAGATCCACGGTAGTCATATATTGACCCTCCTGGATCATTGGTAAGATTGTTCGAATGGGCTCCATCTTGAATGATGGGACTCTGAGGAATTTGTTTAGAATTTTGAGATCCAGGATTGGTCTGAAAGTTCCTTCTTTTTTGGGAACCACAAACAGGCTTGAGTAAAACCCCAGCCCTTGTTCCCCAATTGGAACTGGGTGGATCACTCCCATTGTATGTAGGTCTTCTACACAGCGTAAGAATGCCTATTTCTTTGTCGTGTCTGTAGACAGACGAGAAATATGGAACCTTCCCCTTGGAGGGGAGTCCTTGAATTCTAGAAGATATCCCTGGGATACAATCTCTAAGGCATCTCTTGCCAAGGCCTGAGCGAAGAGAGAGAGTCTGCCCCCTATTAGACCCGGTCCCGGATCGGGGGCTACCCCTTCATGCTGTCTTGGGGGCAGCCGCAGGCTTCTTGGCCTGTTTACCCTTGTTCCAGCCCTAGTAAGGTTTCCAGGCTGCCCTGTCACATTCATGTGTTGGGTTAATAAACTATGCGCTGTGGGGGTAAAAGCTAGGGAGTCTCGAAGAAGTAATCTCACAAACTTCAAAGTGGGGGTAAAATCTGGATTGGATGAGACTCTTAAGCGCTTGTGCTTAATTACCCAATAAGGAAAGATAGTCTTACTATGTAGTTGGATTCAATGAGATCTATTTATTTTTAGAATTATAAATGCATACAATAACATTTAAAACAATAGAAATTGATTCTTAAAACAAATCTAACTGGTTGGCCAACCATACAGTGTGAATAAAATGATATAATATGTTTTCCAATCCCTGTTACTTAGTGTATTATACAAACATATCTGTATATTTGAATTTTGGTTTAATTGCAGATATTTTTTATGGATTTGATATAGTGGACTTGTGAAGAAGTATGGTATCCACAAAGAATATTCGCAATATTAATTCTTAATTACCATATTTACCATATTCGTTTGCTTAAAGCTGAACATACATAATTAAAATAGCGTCAATGGTATCAACAATATAATTAAAATAGCGTCAATGGTATCAACATTAGTAACAAATAATAAAAGTGAAACAAAAATAAAGTGATACAGTAAAGATCGTATAAGTTATGAAAGATAAAGTCTTTCTGCCGTGATCGTTAGAGTTATTGTTAATTGCTTTTTGTTAAAAGTTATTGTTAATTGCTTTTTGTTAAAAGCGCTGTTGTTAAGTCCTCCGTGGGGATAGTATGTGCGGGCGTGCTGCAACACGTTTTTGTCTAATTGCTATATATATTGCGATTATAAGTCACTGTTAAGTAGTTTTGGTTATCTGTCCTTCACATTAACTTCCTTAGTTGGTGTAGGTATAATAAATCTTACCCGTTGTTTCTTTTGGGATACTTTGTTTCTGGTCTAGTTTCTTTTTGTACCCAATTCAATCTTTACTGTGATGAATGTGGATCCGAAGCCGGGATAGCCGCTGCCGGTGTTGTAGTGGTTTCAGTATGTCGAGTTGGTTTGTCTCTGCGATTACACACACTTGAAGGAGTAGATGCTGGGGTATTGTGGTAGTGTGCTTTAACCGTTAATACCCCAGCATCTACTCCTTCAAGTGTGTGTAATCGCAGAGACAAACCAACTCGACATACTGAAACCACTACAACACCGGCAGCGGCTATCCCGGCTTCCGATCCACATTCATCACAGTAAAGATTGAATTGGGTACAAAAAGAAACTAGACCAGAAACAAAGTATCCCAAAAGAAACAACGGGTAAGATTTATTATACCTACACCAACTAAGGAAGTTAATGTGAAGGACAGATAACCAAAACTACTTAACAGTGACTTATAATCGCAATATACATAGCAATTAGACAAAAACGTGTTGCAGCACGCCCGCACATACTATCCCCACGGAGGACTTAACAACAACGCTTTTAACAAAAAGCAATTAACAATAACTTTTAACAAAAAGCAATTAACAATAACTCTAACGATCACGGCAGAAAGACTTTATCTTTCATAACTTATACGATCTTTACTGTATCACTTTATTTTTGTTTCACTTTTATTATTTGTTACTAATGTTGATACCATTGACGCTATTTTAATTATGTATGTTCAGCTTTAAACAAACGAATATGGTAAATATGGTAATTAAGAATTAATATTGCGAATATTCTTTGTGGATACCATACTTCTTCACAAGTCCACTATATCAAATCCATAAAAAATATCTGCAATTAAACCAAAATTCAAATATACAGATATGTTTGTATAATACACTAAGTAACAGGGATTGGAAAACATATTATATCATTTTATTCACACTGTATGGTTGGCCAACCAGTTAGATTTGTTTTAAGAATCAATTTCTATTGTTTTAAATGTTATTGTATGTATTTATAATTCTAAAAATAAATAGATCTCATTGAATCCAACTACATAGTAAGACTATCTTTCCTTATTGGGTAATTAAGCACAAGCGCTTAAGAGTCTCATCCAATCCAGATTTTGCCCTGCCACATTCACTTTACCCTTCCGAGAGAGACCCTTTTGCTTAGAGCCGGCAAAGAGAATGACTGGGGGGTGGAGCTAGAGGGGGAGCAATATGGACAGCTCTGTTGTGTGCTCTCTTTGCCACTTCCTGTTAGGAAGGAGAATATCCCACAAGTAAAGGATGAATCCGTGGACTGGATATACCTTACAAGAGAAATATTGTCTGCATGTAAAAGTTTGTCATGACAACTATCACAAACTACAGCCAGAGGAACAGTTACCACAAGTTTACAAGAAATGCACTAGGCTTTGGTAGCTTTGGTAGAACGGACATCAGGCAGCAGGATTCCAGTAGTAGATTCTGAGACAGGGTCAGATTGAGACATCTTGCAATACGTAAGAGAAAAAATAACATATAAAGCAAAATTTTCAATTTCCTTATAGACCTCTGGGAACCAGAAGCAAAAAGAAATGATGTCTTAAATAATGTCAAAATTTTGGCGCCAAGTATGACGCCCACAACTGACAAAATATTTTTTGGCGCCAAAAACGTCTGCAACGAACATGAGCGTCATAGATGACGCAACCTCGTGAAAAAACTCGGCGCCAACTAAGACGCCGTAAATGACGAAATGACGTCAACAAACGTAATTCTCGCGCCAAAAAAGTCTTGCGCCAAGAATGACACAATAAATTATAGCATTTTGCGCTCCCGCAAGCCTAACTGCTCGCAATTTAGAAAAGAGAGTCAATTTGAAAACTTCAGGTAAGAATTTTTTTATTTTTTTTTAAATATTATATGCATTTCCCAGATATGAAACTGACAGTCTGCAAAAAGGAAATATACTGATGAACCTGAATCATGACAAATATAAGAATAAACATATATTTAGAACTTTAAATATAAAGTGCCAAACCATAGCTGAGAGTGTCTTAATAAAGGAAAACATACTTACCAAAAGACACTCATCTACATAAAGCAGATAGCCAAACCAGTACTGAAACGAGAATCAGCAGAGGTAATGGTATATAAGAGTATATCGTCGATCTGAAAAGGGAGGTAGGAGATGAATCTCTACGACCGATGAAATAGATCCCATTAGGATGACCATTGCATTCAATAGGTGATACTCCCTTCACATCCCTCTGTCATTCACTGCACTCTGAGAGGAATCGGGCTTCAAAAAGCCGAGAAGCGCATATCAACGTAGAAATCTAGCACAAACTTACTTCACCACCTCCATAGGAGGCAAAGTTTGTAAAACTGAATTGTGGGTGTGGTGGGGGGTGTATTTATAGGCATTTTGAGGTTTGGGAAACTTTGCCCCTCCTGGTAGGATAGTATATCCCATACGTCACTAGCTCATGGACTCTTGCCAATTACATGAA